>NW_016107505.1:792443-809558 GCF_001604975.1 Cebus imitator
AAAAAAAAAAAAAAAAAAAAAAAAGACTATTGCTTTGTGCAGTTGCCCACTGTTTTTTGTTTGTTTTTAGAAAAGCAAAGGAGAAATAATGACTTATTTTTTGAATTTCTTCTTTTATTTTTTCACTTCTGTAGAGACAAGGTCTTTCTCTGTATTCCAGACTGGAATCCAGCAGTATAGGCATAGCTCACTGAGCCTTGACCTTCTGGGCTCCAGATGTGGTTGAGGAGTAGCTGGGACCACAGGCACATACCACCATGGCCAGCTAATTTAAAATATTTTCAAATTTTTGTGGAATTGGGGATCTCACTGTGTTGCCCAGGCTGATCTTGAACTCCTGGGCTCAAGCAAGCCTCTTGCCATGGCTTCCCAAAGGGCTGGGATTATATAAACATGAACCGCTACACTTGCTCACTTCTGAAATAAGGGTTTAAATTTTTCATTAAGGAGTAACGTGCTAAGCACATTGTGATTGTGTAACACAACTAGCTCTTATGCATGTAGACACCTGTGTAGCCTTTGCCTAGAGAGAGGTAGAGGATGCGTCCAGCCTTCCAGGTTCCCTCAGAGACCCATCTCCCACAAGCACTGTGTCTGAGTTGAGTCTGCTGAGACGGTTCTTGAGCTTTATACACACGGAGTCATGTGGTCGTGTGTGTGTGTCTAGCTTTTTTAGTTCACCGTCACCATCAGGTCAGTGAGGTTGACTGTGCTATTGCATAAAGCAGTTCATTTATTTTGAGGAAGAGTCTCACGGTTGCCTAGGCTGGAGTGCAGTGGCATGATCTCGGCTCACTGCAGCCTCTACCTCTTGGACTTAAGCAGTCCTCCTGCATCAGCCTCCCAAGTAACAGGGATGACTGGCATGTGCCACCATGCCCAGCGAATTTCTTGTTATGTAATTTATTTATTTAGAGATAGGGTTTTGCCATGTCACCCAGGCATAGGGTTTTGCCATGTCACCCAGGCTGGTCTTGAACTCCTGATCTCAAGCAGTCTGCCCACCTCAGCCTCCCAAGGCACCAGGATTACAGACTTGAGCCACTGGCCCAACCTTATTTATTTATTTTGTTGTATTTATTTATTTTTAAATGGAGCCTCACTCTGTCTCCCAGGCTGGAGTGCAGTGGCGTGATCCGGGCTCACTGTAACCTCTACCTCTCTGATCCAAGGGATCCTCTTGCTTCAACTTCTTGAGTAGCTGGGATTACGGGCATGCACCACCACACCTGGCTAATTGTTTTGTATTTGTAGTGGAGACAGGGTTTCACCATGTTGAGCAGGCTGGTCTCAAAACCCTGACCACAGGTGATCCACCGGCCTCAGCTTCCCGTAGTGCTGGGATGACAGGCGTGAGCTACTGCGCCCTGCCATGTTTATTTTTTATTTTGGTGTATGTGGTAGTCCCACTGTGTAAGTTTACCGTGGTTTATATATGCATTTCACTGTGGGTGGGTATTCGCTCATTTCCCACTTCACAATCTTTTTAGCTGCAATTCCAAAGTCCAGAGAGCTCTAAAAACAAAAGTTTTTCATGATTCACTTGGCACAAAGTGTGGGCATGACTCCCTACCTAGAGGGTTCTCTTCTGTGTTGTATATGTGTTGTTTTCCTGGTCTGAACTCATGAAAATTCCGAATTCCAGAACACAAGAGCGGCAGGAGTTCTGGAGCTGGGACTGCCTTTAGGCTTGGGGCGTGCTGAGGCATAGAAATGGCTTTCCTTGCTTCCTTTCTCGTTTCCTGTAAATACCTTGAGGGCTGGTTAAACACTAATCTCTGATTACACTGTAAATACTGTTAACACACCTTCCAAAGGCCTTGCCAGAGCTAGGTCCAGCTGCCTTAGAGGGTGAGGAGATATGGATGGTCCTGGCATTTTTCCTGGCACATTTCTCCTTGGTTCAGATGGAGCTTAGCTGTGATAGCTGGCTCCTTCCTTTTTTTTTTTTTTTTTTTTTTTTTTTTTTTTTTTTTTTTTTTTTTTTTTTTTTTTTTTTTTTTTTTTTTTTTTTCTCGTCAGTATTCTAGGTCTAAGAGCTCTGGGGGGGTGAAGGCCTTGAAATCACCTGCAAAATCAAAGGTGTGCCTTTTTCTGAGGTCAGTGACCCAGACACCCCCTGCAGAGCCTTAAAGCGGCCATGACCCCCCAAGCCCAGGACTGGAGCCTGAGTTGGGAGCGCCACAGAGACCTTGGTCCCCCGACCCCCAACAAATTAATTTCAACTTGTTGAAAGGGGAGTTTGTTCTCATGAATAAAATGCAAACATGCCAAAGGGTGCAGATTGAATGGTTCTGTTCCCTCTGCCTGTCTGCTTGCTCCCGGTGGTGTCAAACTTGGTTGCCCCTCCCCAGAGAGCCCAGGCCCACATACACCCTTGTGTGGATCTCCTCCCTTCTTACAGAGCGGGTCAGCTCCTGTTCCAGGCTGTTCAATGCCACTGTGAGGTTTTAGTCAGAAATGGTGACATACTTCAAGCTGAATGCCAAGACCCCTCCCCTTCATTGTGATTTAGCGGATGTGGTTTTCTTGGCCATGTTAGTTTAGATTTTAGTTTTAAAGAAATAGACAGGGCTCCGGGACACTGAGCGATGCCACGGTGGCCGGGGTGACTGCAGTGGCCATATTCTCTTCTTTTGATTGAGATGGAGCTCCTACACAGTGCAGCTCCTACTTTGTATTGAACAGTTCTGTGGCATCTGGCCCATTCACAAGGTTGTGCGGTGCCTCTGTCTAGCTCCAGAAAGAAAACCCACAGCCCTCAGGTGGTCCCTCTCTCTCCCTCCCTCCACCCCTGGCAACCCGTAGTCCACTCCCTGTCTCTCTGGATTTGCCCATTCCGGACGATTCGCGTCAGCGGACTCATACGCAGTGTGGCCCTCTGTGCTGGCTTCTGTCGCTGAACGCAGTGCTCCTGTGGCTGGTCCCATCACGGCATCTGTCTGTGCTCCATTCCTTTGCATGGCTGCATGCTGCTCTGTGGGGACAGGCGGTTGTGGGACCCGCACCCAGGCGGCCGCCCCAGGGCCTGGCCTCACTCAGTCTCCAGCCTGTGGTGTCCCGCGTGCTGACTGGGTGTCCCCGTGCCCACCCGCAGGCCATGACGCTGATGGAGTACCTCATCAAGACCGGCTCAGAGCGCGTGTCGCAGCAGTGCAAGGAGAACATGTACGCCGTGCAGACGCTGAAGGACTTCCAGTACGTGGACCGCGATGGCAAGGACCAGGGCGTGAACGTGCGTGAGAAAGCCAAGCAACTGGTGGCCCTGCTGCGCGACGAGGACCGGCTGCGGGAGGAGCGGGCGCACGCACTCAAGACCAAGGAGAAGCTGGCACAGACCGCCACGGGTGAGCCCCCTTCCTGAGGCCCCTGGCGGCCTTGGATCTGTCCTCTCCAGCTGTGGAGGCAGAAGCGACTGAGGCAGCCCCTTTCCCTCTCCTTGCCTGGGCCCCTGGCTCTGCTCTCGCTTGGGCCCTTTCCTTCCCTGGCCACCTCCCCTGCTGCAGCTCTGTACCCTTCCTGCCTCCTGCCTCCTGCCTTGTGCTCCAGGGCAGGCCTGGAACTGGGAACCTTTATCCCGCTCCCTGACAGGCACAGGGCCTTGAGAGCAGCCAGTGCTGGGGGCCGGGCTCTAAGGGGGACATGCACAGTGACCCCCGAGGGTGCTGTCCTTCTGTCTGCGCTGAGATAAGGGGACATAGGACAGGCAGAGGGTGGTCTGGCATGGCACAGAAGGAAGGCCTGAGGCAGGCCCTGCAGGTTGCTCCAGGCCTCTGGGCCTGTGTTAGGAGCCTTGACAATGCTTGCGTAGGTGGTGGACTCAGGCTGGTGGGTGGTGACCGGCACTGAAGAAAACAGTGGAAATAGTGCATCCTCCATCGGCAGGCCAAGCTCTGTCCCACGGAACATTTCCAGTTCTGTGGGTGGGTGTGTGGGCTCAGACCATGCTGGGAAGTATTGTCTATGGTGGTTGAGAGCTCACAGCTGGGAAGAGACTAGTCCAGCTGCCTATGGCCTGGAGTGAGGCTGGGAGAATGTGATGCTCTTCCTGCTCTCCAGGAAGAGTGGAGGCACCTCAGCGGAGGTGTGTGAGATGGGGTGAGGCCACTGGAGCACTGGCCTGGAGGTGGAGTTGGGTCAGCCAGTCTGGCACAGACAGCAGGGAGGGCCCGTGGCCCCCATGGTGTCCAGCTCGAGGGACTGGACTGGTCTAGTGAAGTCTTGACTGGTCTCATTTGGGATCACTGTTCAACACCGATGGGGAGACACAGGCATGGCCGAGACTCCAGAGTAGGGACCCACAAACCTGTATACAGCATTAGAGCAGAGAGAGTTCGAAGTGGAGGGAAGGAGGCTGGCCTGGCTGGGGAGTGCTCATAGCTGGGGATGCCAGGAGGGAGTGTGGGCGGCAGAGAGGGCTGGTCAGCTTGAGGTGGGTGGGCAGCATAGAAGGGCTAGTCAACTGGAGGTGGGTAGGCAGGTGGCATAGAGGGGCTGGCCAGCTCCAGGCAGGCAGGCAAGTGGGCATCGAGGTTGGGGTGGACTGAGGTGGGACGTTGGCAGGAGCTGGGAACGACTTCAGGGCAGAGGCCTGTGGGTGGGAGATCCTGGCTTGGGGGTCATCGGACTCTGTGCAGGGCCAGAGCCAGCGTCCTCTGCTTTGCTGGCCATGCTGTCCAGTCCCAGCTTCCTAGCCCTTCTGGCAGATGCTGGGAAGCGGCTGCGCCCCTCCAACACTCAGCAAGGACTCTGAAATTTGAATTTCGTGTCGTTTTCACGTCTTTTTTTAAGACTTTTAAATTGTTATTTAATTTTTTAAGGTAGTGCTCTGAGTTTTTGCCCATCTTGTCGCATTCTTTTCATTTTTTTTCCAACCATTGAAACATGTAAATGCCTTTCTTAGACCTTCTCAGGCCAGCTGTGGCTGCCACTATGGTGTGCTGGCTCCTGTCCTGGAGTGAGCTGTGGGGAGGCTGTGGCTGGGGAGGAGGATGGGGGCAGCTGGGGAGTGCGCCCTGAGACCCCCAGTGGGCAGCACCAAGGGTGGGTGCTCCGGTGATGGGAAGGCCTGAGTGTTGCTGGCTGGGTACCGGATTACCTGTGATGTGGGAGGCAGGGCCCTAAGGGCTGCGGGGCGCTGGATTTAATCACCACCAGGTTGGCGGGTTAGGGGCATTTGCAAGTTACAGGTTCGGCGATGGGGTGTAGATTCCCAGCATCGACCTCTGAGAGTCCTCAGAGTTTAGGAGGGAGTCGCTGGGGCAGGGAAGGGGAGGAGGGGCCACGGGGGTGTGGTCCTACCCCTGCGCTGGCGTCACCTATGCCCCACGCTGCCCTTCTATCTGCCCATCCCCCCAGATGGCCACTTACCCACCCAAGTCTTTTAGCCCCTGCTGGTTCTCTCATCCTCACCTCACACATCACCCCAGATGGTCGCTCTTCGCCATGCTCTGCTGCGCACGTGCCCCCTGGGGCACCCATGCACCTAGTCCTGCTAGGCTTGCCACCCAGGGGCCAGCCTGGGGCCCCTGCTCCCTGTGCAGGTGGGGCCGCCAGACGGCTGCCTGCTGTGGCTGGAGGTGAGGGGAAGCCAGGGCCTGCTTATGGAGGAGAGGCCTGAGCCTGGGCCTTGGGAAGGGTTTGGAGGGAAGTACAGGCACAGGTGCAAGGCATCTTGCAGCTGGAGGAGCCGAACTTGTTGACAAGTCCACTGTGGTGGGGTAGGGGGGCAGGGTCCACTCTGGGGCTCTGGAGGCTGGGGCAATGGCCCTAGGCCTGGATGGAGCCTTTCCCCTGGACTGCAAAGGGGCCGAGGTCCACAGGCCTTGGGGGTGGAGAGGGCAGTCAGGACAGAGTGTGAGGGCAGACGGGGGTCGCTGAGAGGATGCTGTGGTTGAGGCTGGGGATGTCGGCCCCTTCCTGGCAGGTCCGGCCCTGCCTTCCTGTGTCCTCTCTCCCTTCCTGCTCCTGGAACCAAGGGCTCCTCACTGGCCCACTCCCCAACCCTGGCCGGGTCTGGATCCCACCGTCAAACCAACGCTGTTCTCCCTGGCGAATTCCAGTTGTTCCCTGCTAGAGCTACTGCACTCAGCAAGTCTTGGACACAGGCCTGGGAGAACCCTTCCTCCCATCCCCTGGGGCCCAGCAGCAGACCCCAGGGAGCAGAGAGTCCGGGTGGTGGCAGGGCTCAGAGGCCCCCAGTGTTCCCCACCTGCTTATCAGGCCGACTTTTGCTCCTGTCCTTCCCCGAGGCCTGGCCTCTCCTGTGGGTGGGGCTGCCTGCACCCCTTCTTGGGAACCCTGCATCTCTGCCCCTCCTCCTCTGAGCACCTGGTATCTGGTCCCTGCCTCTCAGTACTGGTCTTGGCCTTCAGAGGTTGGAGGTGGGAGACGGCAGGGGTTTGGAAGCAGAAGCCCCGGTCTGTCTGTCCATGGGGTTTCCTGTCTCTTGTTCCCTGGCCTGGGTCTCACAAGTTTCTCCCCCATCCTCCAGCCTCATCAGCAGCTGTGGGCTCGGGGCCCCCTCCTGAGGCGGAGCAGGCATGGCCGCAGAGCAGCGGGGAGGAGGAGCTGCAGCTCCAGCTGGCCCTGGCCATGAGCAAGGAGGAGGCCGATCAGGTACCGGGTGTGCGGCCGCGGCTACCTGCCCGCCGCCCGCCTCTGCGCCTCACCTCAGGCTCCTCCTGGCCAGACGCGGGCCTGGCCTTCACTGTCACCGCTCCATGTGCTGTCACTCGCCTCCTCCCCAGCCTGCCTCATCCTCACCCCTCTGTCCCTCTGCGTGTCCCTCTCTGCCTGTCCCTTGCTGGTTCAGGGACCCCAAGCCCTCTCTTTCTTCAGCCCTATCTGACCCTGGCTCTGCCTCCACCTCTGTGACTCTGACTCCGGCCCCTCCCGCCATGCCCCTCACACTGTCTCTCCCCTAGCCCCCGTCCTGCGGCCCCGAGGACGACGCCCAGCTCCAGCTGGCCCTTAGTTTGAGCCGAGAAGAGCACGATAAGGTCAGAGCAGCCTCTTTGTCCCCGCCTCTGCCAGGGGCTCCCCTCAGACCAGCCCCGTCGTCCCTTCCTGAGTTCCCTTCTGCCATCCTGCTGGGCCGAGGTCCACAGGCTCATGTGAGGTGAAACGCCAGAACCTTCAGCTGTAGGATGTAGGACCTCAGGTCAGACAGAGCCTGGGTGGCGGCTAGCGCAACTGTGCCATTGCTTCTTGGGTGATCAGGGTACCCCCCTCTCCAGGTACAGGAGACACCACTCAGGCGGGTACCTGCCCTCCCTGGGTGCCCCAGCACAGCCCCACCCCCTCAATCCCTGTGTCCCACCTGACCTCTGACCCAGGTGTCCCACCCCCATTCATACATCGTCCGCATCCCATTGACTCCTTTAGCTGCCTTTGTCGGGATGGGAGGGGTCGTTGGGCTTCCGGGCTGGGGTGGCACTGTGGCTCATGTTCTTGCTTCTCCCTGGCGCTGCCTGTGCCCCACAGGAGGAGCGGATCCGGCGCGGGGACGACCTGCGGCTGCAGATGGCGATCGAGGAGAGCAAGAGGGAGACCGGGGGCAAGGAGGAGGTGAGTGGGGCTCCCGAGCGCATCTGTCTGTGCCGTCACTCACTGCTGCGTGGCCGGGTGCTTGGAGCAGAGACTGAGAAACAAGGGTTTCCAGCCCCGGCCTACTTCTCCCTCTCTCCTGGGGTGAGGCCGGGGACTGACCAGCCTGCCCTGTGGCCACCTTCTGTGGTCAGCGCTGGTCATCCCCCTTTGGGCCGAGCACTGTGAGGGCCACCACCAGACATCACAGCTGGTTGAGGGAGGCCCAGAATAGGCCAGCAGCCTGACACGGCCATGGGAGGAGGGCTCCAGGCTCTGCTGTCTGTCCCACTTTCTCGGCACTTCCTTGGTGCCAGGCTGTGTGCTGGTGAGCGAGGGAGGCATGGTCCCACCTTTCCAGACAGTGTTTCTGTGGCGTTCTGTGCTCTGCAGCTGAGGAGCAAACCCACAACCTGTGCGTCCAGGTCATGCTTCAGTGCTTCTGTATGACGGGATCTGCTGGCTGGTTCTGTTTCGAGTCAGGGCTGAGGTCGCTCATGCTGCTGGGCCTGGGACATCCACACGAGCTTTGCCCTCCAGCCTCCTTCCCTGGCCTCTCCCGGGTCACTAGTCTGTCCCAAGTGTCCTAACAGCACAGCAGCTGCTGCTCCCTCCCCCGCGGAACAAGCTTATTGGGCTGGGTTGGAGTGTACGCTCGCCAGCCTACACTGCTGTTGATCTCAGCGGGTCCTGAGGTCAGCCTGGGTTCGAGGGGTGGGGACGAGACCCCTCTCCATGGGAGGCAGCAGGCAGCTTGTGGCCGTAAGTGACCAGGCACAGTGGGGCTTTCTTGGTAGATGGAAAGCCTCTTTAGGTTGGCCTTGGTCAAGGGGCCTCTGTCAGTGTCCACCACAGCTCAGAGTGACCCCAGTAAGGGCTGCCCTGCTGGAGGAGTGCCAGGTCTCACCCATCTCTTCTGCTCCTGCCCCAGAGTCAGCTCTTCTTCCGCTCACAGCCCCCCCTGGGCCTTTGCCTCACAGTGCTGACTGGAGATGTTTGCATGAGTATGTGGGGGTGCCTGCCCTTTCCGAGACCGGGGCTCTGGTTAGCCAGTCCTGTCGTGTGCCCACCCCCAGAACACAGGACCTTGCTGCATGTGCGTGTGGCACGGGAAGGCCTGCAGCGTGGTGACTGCGGGGCCGTGTGGGGGCGTCATGAGAGGTGCTCAGGGTGGCCTGAGTGGCGGTTAACAGGGGCTTTCCGGGGAAGGCGTGGCACGGGCTGGCTAGAGAAGGCACGGTGGGCAGAGGGAGGGCTCAGCTTCTGTCCTCAGTCATCAGGGCCAGGGGACCTGGGAGCAGGTGGAGTGAAGGGACCGCCCTGCTACAGTGTGGAGAGTGGGTGCAGACAGGGGTGGAGGCCGTGTTGGGGTGCCCTGAGGTGGGGGAGGTTGGCAGAGGTGGTCCGACCCCAGGATGTACGAGGAGGGAGCACAGATGGTATGTTTGGTGCCTGCTTCCCTCTCATCCCTTCTTAATGGATGACTGCTGTCTGGATGCCCAGGGCCTGGCCACCTCCCCAGCTTGGTGCCCGGCTTAGTCCGTCCTGGGCTTCCCACCGCTTGTTCATGCTCCTTCTCTTCTCTCTCCCCCACAGTCATCCCTCATGGATCTTGCTGACGTCTTCACAGCCCCAGCTCCTCCCCCGACCACAGATCCCTGGGGGGGCCCAGCACCCATGGCTGCTGCCATCCCCACAGCTGCTCCCACCTCGGACCCCTGGGGTGGCCCCCCTGTCCCTCCGGCTGCTGATCCCTGGGGGGGTCCAGCCCCCACGCCAGCCTCTGGGGACCCCTGGAGGCCTGCTGCCCCTGCAGGACCCTCAGTTGACCCTTGGGGTGGGACCCCAGCCCCTGCGGCTGGAGAGGGGCCCACGCCGGATCCATGGGGAAGCTCCGATGGTGAGTGTGTGGCCCGCTTGCACGCAGCCTCCGAGCCTGTGTGCACCTGTCCTTGTTTGGCTGTGCCCTTGGACAGGGACACATGCAGCCAAGTGGCGCCAGGGCAGTGGTGGGGGCGTCCTGGGTGCAGGGGAGGGGCCAAGAAGGGTCGGATGAGAGCCCAGCACAAGGTGTGTGAGATTGTGCTTTGGAGGACATGGTAGGGTGCGGTGGGGAGGGCGGGCAGCTCAGCCGAGGGGCCGAGGCTACAGCCAGGGCAGAGCCTGTGTGTTGTAGGCATTTGGGGAGGTCAGTGGCTGGAGCTGGGAGGTGCAGGTGGAGAAGGGGCCTGATGCCCAGCTGGACGGGAAGGGTAGGGAGCCATGGGAGCTGGGGAGGGCTGGGCAGGTCTCGCAAAGGCCGCGGGGAAACCCCTCGCCCTAGCTGGAGTTCCAGGGGCAGAGCCTGGCAATGATGCCCAGTTGGAACTTGAGCGTGTGTGCAGGAGGCCGGGTGGGGTTGGCCTCTGGGGGGCAGTGGGGAGGCTTTTTGTGAACAGCCACAGATTCAGAGGCGCTGGTCCCCTTAGCCACCCAGGCATTCAAGGTTGCCAGCCCTCAGGCTCTTCTGTCATCACCCAGGTGGGGCCCCGGTCAGTGGACCCTCCGCCTCTGATCCCTGGACACCGGCCCCGGCCTTCTCGGACCCCTGGGGAGGGTCACCTGCAAAGCCCAGCACCAATGGCACCACAGGTACTGGAGTAGGGGGTGGGAACAGAGCCCCGGGTGGGAGTGGGTGGGAGAAGTTAGTGTCCAGCATCCTAAGGGAGGGGTGGACGCCTGGACTGGAGGGAGTGCTGAGCAGAACATCCTGACCCCACAGCAGCTGGGGGCTTCCATACAGAGCCCGACGAGTTCTCTGACTTCGACCGACTCCGAACGGCCCTGCCGACCCCCGGGAGCAGCGCGGGTGAGCCTCTGCCCTCCTTCCCAGCGCCCAGAGGGAGCCTCTCTGGCTCTTCAGGAGCACTGTCCCCTGCTGCTCTGTCCTGCTCCAGGCAGGGCCTGCTGGACTTAGGGATGAAAAGTTCAGGTGGATGTGGGGGCCAGAACCATCCACCTGTCTTTAAGAGAGTATGCTTCTTTATTTTAGAGAGATTGCAGACTTAGAGAAAAGTGGAGAGTGCTTCTCATGGGTTCCCACCCAAATGTTGACCTCTGACCCTCTCTGCCTCCACATCACTCGAATGCCTTACAAACTACAGGTGTGTCAGAGAACAGGGACTGTCTTGTCCTGTGCAGCAAGCTCCATGGACTGGGGTATGGAAGGCAGCCCAGGTCTTCACTCACCTGCTGGCAGCGCCAGGGCCAGGGTGCATCCTCACGAGTGCTATGTTAGCTGCTATGTTAGGCTCACTGGGCCTTTCAGTTGGCACCCCCCACCCATGATGGCCCGTCTGCTGAGTCCCCAGGTGGCTCTTCCTCCATCAGGCGTGTCTGAGGTCATGGTGGGCTGCTAGTGCTTTGCCATGGCCCCGCTGTCTGTCCATGACGAGTCATGTCGGCTTTGATCACTTTTAGTTTTTTTTAATTGAGCTGTTATTGAAGCACAGGTTGTGGTACAGAACCCTGCTTCCACTGACCGAAGGCGGGCACCTTGCCAGAACTGAGCACAGCCCACCCCTTGTCTCAACTAGGTGAATGTGGAGGAGCTTCCAGCCTGCAGGTTCCCTTCTTTTAGGCCCTCTTTTATCCCATACAAACATGTGCATTTTTCAACGTTAGATAGAATTCCTAAATCTATTTGAAAAGAAAAAATCAGGCCGGGCAGGTGGCTCATGCCTGTAATCCCAGCATTTTGGGAGGCCGAGGGGGGCGGATCACGAGGTCAGGAGTTCAAGACCAGCCTGACCAACATGGTGAAACCCCGTCTCTACTAAAAATATAAAAATTAGCTGGGCGTGCTGGCACACCCTGTAGTCCCAGCTACTCTTGGAGGCTGAGGCAGAATTGCTTGAACCCGGGAGGTGGAGGTTGCAATGAGCCGAGGTCGCGCCACTGCACTCCAGCCTGGGCAACGAGCAAAACTACATCTCAAAAATAAAAAAGGACCTCCAGCCAACAGACATCGTCTCACCAGCCTGGAACACATGTCTGCGCTGTCTGTCCTCGTGGAAGCTCCCGCTGGGGGCCGCGTAGTCAGGGAGCGTCTGAGGGCAGGTTCCTGTGAGCCTTGAGGTGCCTGTGACAGGCCCACGCTGGCTTAGAGACCCTGTACGGCCCGTCCCTGAAGCAGGTGCTGCCCTGTGGTTGTCACGGTTATACCTGGGTCTGCCATTCCTCTTGAGTTTGCTCACTGCAATCAGACCCATCTCGTTTGGAATCTGGGCTGATATGCGAGCTTTTGGCCTGGGCAAGCTATGCCTCAGTTCCTCCTTCCCAAGGCCTCCGGGCACCGGGCCCTTTGAGCGCCTCCCATGACGGCCCGTACTGCTCCTGTGCTGCAGCTTCACTGCTGTCTGCCCCCTCTGAGCCCCTCTCCCGCTCCTTCTAGGGGAGCTGGAGCTGCTGGCAGGAGAGGTGCCGGCCCGAAGCCCTGGGGCGTTTGACATGAGTGGGGTCAGGGGATCTCTGGCCGAGGCTGTGGGCAGCCCGCCACCTGCAGCCACGCCAACTCCCACGCCCCCGACCCGGAAGACGCCGGAGTCATTCCTGGGGCCCAATGCAGCCCTCGTCGACCTGGACTCGCTGGTGAGCCGGCCAGGCCCCACGCCGCCTGGAGCCAAGGCCTCCAACCCCTTCCTGCCAGGCGGTGAGTGTGGCCCCATTCCCTGCCTGCACCCTCCCTGTGGGTCCCACCAGAGCAGGCACCTCACGCCCCTGCCCACACATGCTGGATGGACAGGGGTGGCTGCGCTGCTGACTCTGTTCCGTGTCTCTGGTTTTCTCTCCCTGCAGGAGGCCCAGCCGCCAGCCCCTCCGTCACCAACCCCTTCCAGCCCGCACCCCCTGCGACGCTCACCTTGAACCAGCTCCGTCTCAGTCCTGTGCCTCCTGTCACTGGAGCGCCACCCACATACATCTCTCCCCTTGGTGGGGGCCCTGGCCTGCCCCCCATGATGCCCCCGGGTCCCCCGGCCCCCAACACTAACCCCTTCCTCCTATAATCCAGGGCAGGAGGGGGACCTGGCCCCGCCTGGCTGCCCCCATTCCGGCTCTCTGGGAGATCAGTGTTGTGAGTGCATGTGAAATGGGGGTGTGCGCCCCCGGTGCCCTTCCCTGTCCTGGGGCCCACTCACACTACACCCTCTTCCCTTTCCCACCCTGCCTCCCGGGAGAGAAACTGGACATGGGGCCTGGGGAGGGAGCTAGCCAGAGGAAGACCCTGTCCTGTGGCATTAGAGAGGGAGGGGCGGCTGGGGCCCCACGTGTTCCCCTCCCTCAAATTCCCAACCCCAGTCAGTGTTTGAGCCTCCTGGTTCCCCTCACACACCCTCGGTGAACCCTTGGTGATGATTTTGGCAACTTTGGGAATAAATGGCACTCCCATGGGTGTGGCCCCCCAGGTTCCCACCTGTGATTCATGTGCCCCTCCAAGCCCCTTTGTCCAGTAACCCAGGGCTCAGGTCCTGTCTCGAGGGTGGCTGGGTTGAGGGTAGGACGGCACAAGGTCTGGTGGAGCTGCAGCCCATGCAGGTCCAGGCACTGGAAGGCCAGAAGTGGCCAATTGCTCCCGGTGCAGGAGGCCCTGCTCTGGAGAGCTCATGAGGGTCTCAGGTGTGGGGGCTTCAGACACATGCTTGTGCTTCGGGGACACCAGGATGAGGTCAGAGAATACACATGAGTTTAGGGAGAAGCAGCATCCTGAGGGCTGGCACATACACAGCACAGGTCACCGGAGCCCTGGGCAAGCATCACCTGTCCATCCCTGCACTCCCGGAAAACCCACTAGCCTCCGCTGGCTGAGTTCGGGGACCATCAGCTGCCTCCTGTGTGCCCTTGCCCTGGGCTGGACCACATGTGGTGGGACCACCCTGGAGAATCCTTGGGCCACCCTGTGACGGGGGTGCTGCTGTCATGTCCAGGGCTGGGCGACGGCTTGTGGCAGGCTCTGCAGCTGGGTCCCCAGTGATAGGGACCTGCACGTGTGTATGTTAAGCCAAACAGGCTGTTCTTCCCTGTGGAGTCTCCCGTGATTCCCCAGGTCCAGTCCTGGCGGCTGGGTTCGCTCCCTCAGTGACCCCAACAGCTCTTATCTGCGAGGTGTTGGGGTGGAGGCTGTGTGGGGCCAGGCCCTTGGAATCAGACTAAGAAGTCTTGCTCCTTTTGCCCAGGAGATGCTCTGGGCTCAGGGTGGGGCCCAGGGAGCACCCAGCCGGTGGAGTGTCTGAGGAGGCCACTGAGAGGGACATGACTGTTGGTCTCCAAGTGGCCTGTGTGTGCCCCCTCCCTGGTGGACAGACCTATGTCACCTGGGATTGCAGAGCAAAAGGAGTGGTGTCACTGGGGGTCTGTTACTTGCTGTGAATTGGGTCGTGACCTGTGAATGTCAGCCCTCGTTGGCTCCCACTTGCTCCTGCAGACAAGGGTGTCTGGAAGGTTATGGGGGGCTTGATGGAGGAATTGCTGACCACACCGTGCAGGAAGGGGTGGGGCCAGGGACACAAGAACTTTGGGGTCAGCTGGTTCCAGATTCAGTTGCAGAGGAGCCTTCCCCTTGCTTAGCCAGGGAGGGGAAGCCCTCTTCTCACACCCTGCCTGGATGTGTTGTGGGGAGTGATTTCCAGGGAGGAAATGGGGGCCGTCCCTGGGCAGCCACAAGCATTCCTTATGCTTGGGCTTTCTGAGACCCTCCTGCTCTGGGCCCTGGTGATGGGGGAGCCCCCACAGGGCATGGAGAGCTAGCCGAAGGCAGCTTTGGGTGGGATCGCAGGGAAAGGGAGGCGAGCCTCCCTCTCACCGATCTTGGTCTCCTACGGGGCCGTAGCCCCTCGGCCCTTCACTTGTAAGACCCTCCATTGGCCAGATTAAGGACCAGTTTCACTATTTTGTACTGCAGAGCCTTCACCCCCTTTCTACTGAAGAAGCTGAGGAAGAAGAAGACCACATGTCACAGCTGGGCTTAGTCCAGTGGAAGAGTTCCAGCTGTGAGACTTACATTCTCCCTGCCATGTCCTCACTTGGTAAAACAGAGAAGACAGTATTGAAAAAACAAGACAAACCCGCACGGCGGCATGTGCATAAATTACAGCATCCTCGGCATCTTCCTTCCATTCCCTACAGTGCAAATCACAAAGCGGCACCAGAGATCTCGTGTCTCCTATTTTATTCCTCTTTCTAGAATATGCCAGCCACCAAAGTGCCCAGCAGGAGCTGCCACGTGAGAGTCCCCAATGAGGCCCCAGCACCAGGGCTTAGTGACCACACGTGGGTGAATGCTGGGAGCCTGCTGTGTCCAGATCAAGGGTTCGCCTCCACCGTATATGCGTCACTTTCCACAGCAAATGTGTCTCTATCCCCAGAGTGATGGCGAGCTTGTTCAGTGGCCATAAGGAGGACGTTATTCAGGACCACAGAGATAGGTACAGCTTCCATCAGGGGATGGAAAAATCACTAAGCAAACCTCAGGGGTCCGGGGGTGCTGGCTGAACACACCTAGCAGGATTCTTGCTAAAGGCAGGCCAGGGTGATGAGAGGTCACCTGGGGATGGTGGAGGATGAAGAAGCCGATCAGATATGAGGGGGGACAGCAGGGGTGGGGTTCATTTGCTGAAACGATTTTACAAGGATGTGCGCAGATAGGCCTAGGAGGAGGTTCAGAATTCTCAGGTTTGGACAAACAAGAGTCACGGTGGTGCTCCCACCCAGCTCTCCGGGGGCAGAGCTGTGCTTCTGACCCGGCACCTTCCCCCAAAGGAGCTGAAGTGGACAAAACCCCACAGAACTTTTCCCTGGGACAGGAGAAGCAGATGGGGCGTGGGGCGCCTGGGTCTTGACTCCCCTCAGGGCCTAGGGACTGAGTGGGGAGGGCACTTGAGGGGAGCTTCCTGGAGCCCTTGGGAGCTCTTGCTGACTCCCATGTCACCCACCCACCCACACTTGCCCCACTTCTGCCCCTTGCTCTGGAGCTGCGATGCCAACCCCGGCTTTCAGCTCCACCCTTGATCTTTCCTTACACTGAAACTCAATTTTAGACACACAAACCCTCTCCCAGCCAGCCCCCGCCTTTCCCTCACTTTCTCATTGAACAGAAGGAAATGCTTTATTTCTTGAGAACTTGTCTGTCTCTGTGATACCTTGGGTCGTCCAGCTCACCCTTCAAGCGCTGTCCTGCCAGGCCCTTGACTGTGAGAAACCTGCCCGCTCACATCACAGGTGCCTGCGGGCTTCTCAGACTACAGACCCGGGGCCGGTGGCTTGCTTTAAAAAAAAAGGTTTTACTAGAATGCAGCCGCAGCTGCTGGTGCACTACAGTGGCCACATGAAGCAGATGTGGTGGAGACTGCCTGGACCTTGAGCCTCAAATACTTCCTGTCTGGCTCTTCAAAAAAAGTGTGCTGACCCCTGGCGATTCCTTGTACCTGGCAGGGGTCTGGGGCCTGCCTGCAGGTCCTGGGGCACCCAGGCTCCCACAGGGTCCAGCAGGCTTTCCACCGGGAGAGCGTTCCTTCTGCCGCCCGTTTTCTATGGAATGCTTGCTCGTGGTGGTCATGTGCTTTTAGGGATAATTCTATAGTGTTACGTTTCATCCACATTATTTTAGTTTGGATATTTATGATTTCATAAAGCACTATTTAATGATTGCTTCAGAAATACAAACTTTCTGACTGATATCTTGAAGCACCCAAAACTATAGACAGCATTGTTATAACCCCTCCCATCCCCAAGAAGGCCTCACTCCTGTTCAGCCTTCGTTTGCATTTGCAACACTCCTGTTTCACCTACAGCCTCCTCATGGCTCCTCCCACGAAGCATTTAAAAATAGTAATTACCCACTCTCTAGTCATCCTTGAGTGTTACCGTCAAAAGGGGTAACTCATGCATTTATGAGTGGAACCCCTATAGCAGTTAGCACAGTGTGCTCAAAGGAGAATGAAGGGTAGCTCAGAGGCTCTGGATGTGAGGCTGCAGAATGGCTTGTATTGGGAATGGCCCACCTGAATCAGGCATCACTGCATCCTCGGGGGATGTGGGCCCCCCATGCAGGAGTGGCCAGGTCCAGATGTCACGGTGTCTGGCGTGTGCTGTGTCCTGTGCTGCACAAGGGTTCAAAGACCGAAGAGGGAACAGTGGGGCATAAAGAAAGACATAGAGAAAGCTGGGCCAGGCGGTCCAAGAAGTGAGGATATCAGTCTCTCCGGCCCTGACCTGTCTCAGTGTACTTTATTTTATATGTTCACAAGGCACACAGCAGAGGGAGGGTGCAGTTACTTAGAAAAGCCAGTGGTTATTCTCATACATCAGTTAACATACTTCAGCTAAAAATTATCTTGCAGCAAGGTCAGCGAAAGCTGGTTATCTCTCTAGGCCGATCTCTATTCTACCCCGAGACATACACATCATCTTATAATGGTTTCACTTCTCTGGAGTTCACCCAAGGTTCATAGAAGTCTTTGCTGAGGCCGGGCGCAGTGGCTCATGCCTGTAATC
>NW_016107505.1:814354-816337 GCF_001604975.1 Cebus imitator
TGTTGACCAGGATGGTCTCGATCTCTTGACCTCGTGATCCACCCGCCTCGGCCTCCCAAAGTGCTGGGATTACAGGCTTGAGCCCCCGCGCCCGGCCAATTAATTTATTAATTTTGAGACTGAGTTTCGCTTTTGTTGCCCAGGCTGGAGTACAATGGCGCGATCTAAGGTCACTGCAACCTCCGCCTCCTGGGTTCAAGCAATTTTCCTGCCTCAGCCTCCAGAGTAGCTGGGATTACAGGCGCCCACCACCACACCCGGCTAATTTTTGTATTTTTAGTAGAGGTGGGGTTTCACCATGTTGGCCAGGCTGGTTGGCCTCTCAAAGTGCTGGAATTACAGGCATGAGCCACTGTACCCGGCTATTATTTTCTTTCTTTTCTTTTCTCTTTCTTATCTTTTCTTTTTTTGAGATAGGGTCTTACTCTGTCACCCAGGCTGGAGTGCAGTGGTGCAATCATGGCTCACTGCAGCCTCGACATCCCTGGCCCTAGTGATTCTCCCCCGTCAGCCTCCAAAGTAGTTGGGATCACAGGCTCCCACCACCATGCCCAGCTCTCTCTCTCTATATATATATATATTTTATTGCATTTTAGGTTCTGGGGTACATGTAAAGATCATGCAGGATTGTTGCATAGGTACATACGTGGCAATGTGGTTTGCTGCCTCCATCCCCATCACCTATATCTGGCATTTCTCCCCATGTTATCCCTCCCCAACTCCCTATCCCCCACTGTCCCTCCCCTAGTCCCCCTACCCCCACAGACCTCAGTGTGTGATGCTCCCTTCCCTGTGTCCATGTGTTCTCATTGTTCAGCACCCGCCTATGAGTGAGAATATGTGGTGTTTGATTTTCTGTTCTTGTGTCAGTTTGCTGAGAATGATGGTTTCCAGGTTCATCCATGTCCCTACAAAGGACACGAACTAATCGTTTTTTATGGCTGCATAGTATTCCATGGTGTATATGAGCCACATTTTCCCTGTCCACTCTATCATCAATGGGCATTTGGGTTGGTTCCAAGTCTTTGCTATTGTAGACAGTGCTGCAATGAACATACGTGTGCATGTGTCCTTATAGTAGAACGATTTGTAATCCTTTGGATGTATACCCCGTAATGAGATTGAGGGGTCAAATGGAATTTTTATTTCTAGTTCCTTAAGGAATCGCCATACTGTCTCCCACAATGGTTGAACGAATTTACACTCCCACCAACAGTGTAAAAGTGTTCCTATTTCTCCACATCCTCTCTAGCGTCTGTTGTCTTCAGATTTTTTAATGATCGCCATTCTAACTGGTGTGAGGTGGTATCTCAATGTAGTTTTGATTTGCATTTCTCTAATGACTAGTGATCATGAGCATTCTTTCATATGTTTGTTGGTCTCATATATGTCTTCTTTTGAAAAGTGTCTGTTCGTATCCTTTGCAAACTTTTAAATGGGTGTGTTTGTTTTTTTCTTGTAAATCTGTTTTAATTCTTTGTAGATTTTGGATATAAGTCCTTTGTCAGATGGGTAGATCGCAAAAATATTTTCCCATTCTGCTGGTTGCCAGTTCACTCTAATGATTGTTTCTTTTGCTGTGCAGAAGCTCTGGAGTTTAATTAGATCCCATTTGTCTATTTCGGCTTTTGTTGCCAATGCTTTTGGTATTTTAGTCATGAAGACTTTGCCTATGCCTATGTCCTGAATTGTTTTGCCTAGATTTTCTTCTAAGGTTTTTATGGTGTTAGGTCTTATGTTTAAGTCATTAATCCATCTGGAGTTAATTTTAGTGTAAGGTGTCAGGAAGGGGTCCAGTTTCTGCTTTTTGCACATGGCTAGCCAGTTTTCCCAACACCATTTATTAAATAGGGAATCCTTTCCCCATTACTTGTTTTTGTCAGGTTTGTCAAAGATCAGATGGTTGTAGATATGCGGTGTTGCCTCCGATGCCTCTGTTCTGTTCCATTGGTCTATATCTCTGTTTTGGTACCAGTACCATGC
>NW_016107505.1:817692-822980 GCF_001604975.1 Cebus imitator
TTTTTAGTAGAGACGGGGTTTCACCGTGTTGACCAGGATGGTCTCGATCTCTTGACCTCGTGATCCACCCGCCTCAGCCTCCCAAAGTGCTGGGATTACAGGCTTGAGCCACCGCGCCGGCCCTCTTAGTTTTCCTTCTAACAGTCAGGCCCCCCTGCTGTAGGACTGCTGGAGGTCCACTCCAGACTTCCCTGGGGATCACCTGCAGTGGCCTGTGCATTTTCACTGGGAACTACAATCCAGAGCTGTTCCTATTCGGCCATCTTGGATCCTCCCTTGTCCAGCTACTTTTTTAAATTTATATTTTGTAGAGACAGGGATCTCCCTATGTTGCCCAGGCTGGTCTTGAACTTCTGGACTCTAGCAGTCTTCCCGCCTCTGCCTCTCACATTGCTAGGATTGCAGGTTTGTGCCACTGTGCATGCCCAGTGAGTGCTCAGGCTCCCTGGAAACACAGGCCCCCACCAGCTTGGTGATGCCCTCGCGGTCACAGGCCCCGCCTGGCTGGCTTGGACTACATCATAGGTGGCTGGAGGTGCAGGTGAGGTGGCAGTGCAGACGGGAGCAACAAGGCTGGGGAGTCCCAGGTGATAGCTGCTCCCACAGGACGCAGGATTCGAGGGGGCTCCCTGGAGCCCAGGTGCCCAGATGAAGGTGCTGCCTCTGCGCAGGCGGCCACTGCTTCCCATGGAGACTGCCTCTGCTTGCCTCTCCTCCCTCCAGCTGCAGCTACTTTAGCACATTTTTAATAGAGATGGGGGGTCTTGCTATGTTATCCAGGCTCGTCTTGAACTCCTGGGCTCAAGCGGTCCTCCTGCCGTGGCCTCCTGAAGTGCTGGCGTTTCAGGTGAGTCGTCGTGTAAGACTGCTTGTGGTCTTTCTGCAGCGCCAGGCGGCCAGAGTTGTGGAAAAGACCACCCTCCAGGGTTAGATTTGACTCAGGAGAGAGTGTCCAAATATGCTTCACCTGGAAAAGCACTTAGGATCATTTCTTGGGTTAGGAATTCTCCCATCAAGGAGAAAAAAAGAGCAAGGAGGTTACCCAGAACCCTCATGGGGCTGACTTTGGGTATTATAATATATATGTTTATTTGTTTGTTTTTGTTTTTTTGAGATGGAGTCTTGCTCTGTCACCCAGGCTGGAGTGCAGTGGCACAATCTCGGCTCACTGCAAATTCCACCTTCTGGGTTCAAGCGATTCTCTTGCCTCAGCCACCTGAGTAGCTGAGACTATAGGTGCCTGCCACCATGCCTGGCTAATTTCTGTATTATTTACTAGGGAGGGGGTTTCACCATATTGGCCACGCTGGTCTTGAACTCCTGACCTCGTGATCCGCCCACCTCAGCCTCCCAAAGTGCTGGGATCCCAGGCATGTGCCACGGGGCACAGGTATAATACTTTTTTTCTAGTTGGAACTTTGGGCACAGAGTGGCCCAGCTGCCTTCTGCGAGGCAATGGTAAGGTTTCCCTTGCCCATCTCATTGGCACTTTCAAAGAATTTTTAAATTTCTGTCCTAAGTTCATTATTTGCCTAAAAGTCATTCGGGAGCAAGTTATTTAATTCCATGTAATTGTCTGGTTTTGAGAGATATTCTTGGTATTGATTTCTGTTTACATCCTACTGTGGTCTGAAAGTGCAATTGGTATAATTACTACTTTTTTGAATAATGGAGACTTGCTTTATCATCAAGTATGTGTTTGCTATTGGGGTATGTTTCATGTACATGCAAAAGATTGTATATTCTTGGGTTGGTGAGTGGAGTACCCCGTACATGTCTATTAGGTCCAATTGAACAAGCGCTGAATTTAAGTCCAGAATTTAACAGTTTTGTGCACTCATGATCTGTCCAACACTCAGTGGGGTGTTGAAGTCCCTCACTGTTATCATGTGGATGTCCCAGTGTTTTCATAGATCTAGAAGTACTTGGGATCTGGGTGCTCTGATGTTCAGTGCATATATATTAGGATATTTAAGTCTCTGGGTTGCATTGAGCCCTTTGTCATTGTGGAATGCTCTTCTTTGTTCCTTTATTTTCTTAGTGTCGTTGGTTTAAAGTCTGTTTTACCTGATATAAGAATAGTGATTCCTGGTCTTTTGTGATTTCTGGTTGCACGATAGATCTTTCTCCAACCCTTTACTTTAAACCTATGGGTGACATTTTATGTGATGTAGGTCTCTTCAAGACAGCAGATTGATGGGTCTTTTTTTTTAGTCTACCTTTCCACTGTATGTCTTTTAAGTGGAGCTTTTAGACCCTTTAAGGTTACTATTAATATGTGAGGTTTTGATCCTATTGTGAAGTTGTTAGCCGGTTGCTCCATAATTTTTATTGTTAGCAGCTTTATAGGGCCTGTGGCCTATGCCCTTAAGTGTGTTTTTGTGGTAACATGTATTGCTATTTTGTTCCTATGTTTTGTTTTTCTGTTTGTTTTGCTTTTTGCTTTAAGACAGCTTTGCTCTGTCTCCCAGGCTGGAATGCAGCGTGCAGTGGCACGATCTGGGCTCAGTGCCATTGCAACCTCGGCCTCCTGTGTTAAAATGACTCTCCAGCATCAGCCTCCTGAGTAGGTGGGATTACAGGTGTGTGCCACCATGCCCAGCTAATTTCTTTGTACTTTTAGTACAGATGGGGTTTTGCCATGTTGACCAGGCTGGTCTCGAACTCCTAAGCTCAGATGATCCGCCCCACTCTCCTCCCAAAGTCCTGGGATTATAGGCGTGAGCCTCCCTGCCTGGCTAGGCAGGGTCTTCTGGGTTTGTTCCTGTAGCCCTATGTTCTATCAACAGGTTTTATGTCAGGCTGTGCAGTCTGACGTGCAGGCCTGTAGATGGCACTTATGGGTAAAAGCCAGCTGCGGCAAATGGAGGTGGGTGCATACTTGATCCTTGTTTACTGGGAGACGCTCTCTGCTGCCTCAGGCAATGGGCTACTCCATGAAGTGCACAGTGGTCTGAGCTCCCTGTTCGGCCCTGTGGGACGGATGAATATTGGTGGGGCCCGTCCAGGCAGTAATCTCACACCTTGGAGGGCCGAGGCGGGCAGGTCACCTGAGGTCAGGGGCTCAGGGTCAGCCTGGCCACCACAGTGAAACCCAGTTTCTACTAAAAATACAAAAATTAGCGGGGCATAATGGTGGGTGTCTGTAAGCCCAGCTACTCAGGAGGCCTAGGTAGGAGAACCACTTCAACCCTGGAGGTGGAGGTTGCAGTGAGCCGAGATCACGCGTGCCACTGCACTCCAGCCTGGGCATAATGGGAGACTCCATCTAAAAAAAAAAGATACTGTTTCTTCTGTAGCTTCCTTTATTTTTCCTTCCCTTTTTCTTAGTATCTAAGAAATACATTATTTGACCAAGGACCTTGTGTCTCCACTCCCCTTTCCCAGCCTATCCTGACATTCATGACAACTTCTCCCTGTTCCACACTTAAAACACTGAGCTTTCGGGACCCTGCCTGGCTTGCCATTGTAAAATGGCCTCACTGTCGGGGGTAAATACCAAGGTTCTTGGTCTCACAGCCGAGGACATCAAGGATGTGGACACACACAGGGTGGGATTGGGGCAGGAGTTTAATAGGCAAAAGGAAAGAACAGCTCTGTCANCACACACACACATACAATACAGCACTTATACAGAAAAGTGTCCCAGAGTGGTTTGGCTTGTGAATAGGTGGGTTCACTCTGGGAAGGACTGCCAGACTTTCTCCTGACGGAAGTGTGGGTGACAGGCACTGGTTTTCCTGACGCACAGAATCAGAGTTACAGGTAGTTCTGGGCCCAGGCTCCCTGAAGCCAGGGTTGTGGCATTCAGCAAGCTATGTGGGCTTGGTGGAATGAAGACAGAGCCCGGGACAGGAGAGGTGCGGTGGCCATTGGCCCCCAGAGCAGGATATGTCCCCGAGGTGGCTCTGTCTCAAGAGGGCACTGTGCCACAGCAGCATGCCTCACAGGGCATGATGAGGGTGAGGAGAGCACACTTTGTGCTCCTAATCTGGAGCAGTGCAGCAGTGTGGATTCCTGGCAGCTGCCCACGCTGGGATCAGAGCTTGTGAGGACTGTGGAATTCTCTAGTAAGAACTGTTGTGTTTGTGGTGGCAATGGGGGATACTGGTGTTATTCTGCTTAACTTTTCCTCGCATAAGAAAGTCCCTCCTGACGCCAGGCCAATCCAGGCAGGAGAAATGGGACTGCAGAGGCAGGATGCCTCCCTGCTGCCCTCTCAGGCTTCTAATCCCAATGTTCTTTGATTAATACTGCATGCTCTGTCTTCATCTTTTCACTTTTAACCTATCTGAATCTTTAATGTGGGTTTCTTCTAGACAGCACATAATGAATCCTGCTTTAAACCATGCTGACAATCTCTGTCTTTGAACTAGTGTGTCTGGACTTTCCCATTTAAATTTATTATTGACATAGATGGGCTAAAATTTCTCTCTTGCTGTTTTACATGTGCTTCTTTTTTCTTTTCTTTCTTTCTTTTTTTTTTTTTTTTTTTTTTTTTTTTTTTTTTTTTTTTTTTTTTTTTTTTTTTTTTTTTTTTTTTTTTTAAATCCATCTTTCCACTGTATGTCTTTTAAGTGGGAGTTTTAGACCATTTAAGGTTAATATTAATATGTGAGGTTTTGATCCTATTGTGAAATTGTTAGCTGGTTGCTCCATAATTTTTATTGTTAGTAGCTTTATAGGGACTGTGGCCTATGCATTTAAGTGTGTTTTTGTGGTAACATGTATTACAATTTTGTTCCTATGATTTTGTTGTTGTTGTTTTGTTTTGTTTTTTGTTTTGAGACATTCTTGCTCTGTCTCCCAGGCTGGAATGTAGTGGTGCAATCTCGGCTCACTGCCATTGCAACCTCGGCCTCCTGGGTTAAAACGATTCTCCAGCCTCAGCCTCAGCCTCCTGAGTAGCTGAGACTACAGATGTGCGCCACCATGCTCGGCTACTTTTTTGTACTTTTAGTACAGAAAGAGTTTCACCATGTTGACCAGGCTGGTCTCGAACTCCTGACCTCAGATGATCTGCCCCACTGTCCTCCCAAAATCCTGGGATTATAGGCGTGAGCCTCCCTGCGTAGCCAGGCAGGGTCTTCTGGGTTTGTTCCTGTAGCCCTATGTTCTTCTGTCAACAGGTTTTATGTCAGGCTGTGCAGTCTGACCTGCAGGCCTGTAGATGGCACTTATGGGTAAGAGCCAGCTGTGGCAAATGGAGGTGGGTGCATACTTGATCTTGGCTGAGACCCTCTTTTTTATTCACTAATATAAAGTATGAGAACATAAGAACACCCCCC
>NW_016107505.1:824525-828680 GCF_001604975.1 Cebus imitator
CCATTTAAATTTATTATTGACATAGATGGGCTAAAATTTCTCTCTTGCTGTTTTACATGTGCTTCTTTTTTCTTTTCTTTCTTTCTTTTTTTTTTCTTTTTCTGAGACAGAGTCTTGCTCTGTTGCCCAGACTGGAGTACAGTTGTGTGATCTTGGCTCACTGCAACCTCTGCTTTCTGGGTTCAAGCAATTCTTGTGACTCAGCCTCCTGAGTAGTTGGGATTACAGGCGTCCGCCATCACAACCAGCTAATTTTTGTATTTTTAGTAGAGATGGCGTTTTGCCGTGTTAGCCAGGCTGGTCTTGAACTCCTGACCTCATGTGATCTATCTACCTCAGCCTCCCAAAGTGCCTGAGATGACAGGTGTGAGCCACCGTGCCCAGCCTTTTGCTCCTTTTTTCTTTCTCTTTTCCTGTCCTCTTTTGTGTTAATCAAGCATTTAAAATTATTCTATCTTCTATATTAACTTTATATTTATTTTAACATTTTTAGTGGCCACCTTTAATGAATTAATGATTCTATACTCATATAATACTATGCTGCATTTCATGGGTACAAGTAATCTCCGTGATATATCTGCAACGCCTTTTCTCTGTCATCATCTTTGCTACTGTTCTCATACTCTCTCCTATTTTATATACTAACAATACAAAACATTTTGTTATTTTTTGCTTTAGGCAGTCAGTTATCTTTTAGAATGATTAAAAGTAAGTAAAAACCATGAATATATTCCATTTCCAGCACCCCTTACTCCTCTGTAAAGACCTAGGTTTCAACCTGATATTATATTCTTACTGCCCAAAAAACTTGCTTTAACATCTGTTAAATGGTTTATCTGCCAGCAGAACATTTCTTCAGGGTTTGTCTGAACAATGAAAGTTTACTAATGTGTGAAAGCCAGTAGTGTTGCCCATCCTCACAGAGATGAAAGTGATTTTTTCCTCAGTGGACATAGAGGAGAAGGATCTTATTTTTCTGTGGTAAAACAGAGAATGTATGGCCTGAGTGGAAAATCCAAAGGAAGATGAAAGAATGTCACACCAGTCCAGTCCCCTAGTTCTCTCCTGAGCACACGTGCAGCCACTAGTTTCTGCACAGGTAGAAAGCTGGGAAAATTGTCCCTGGGAAGGTAATCTTCCTTAGAAGATGCTGCCAGCAGCCACTGTCCCCTTGTCAACTCTGCCCAGCTCGGCCAAGGCCATTTTGGGAAAATCTGGGACTAGTGCAGTGTACTCTGACCAAGGAGCAGTGGTGTGTTCCAGCTGCATCTGTGTACCTGAGTCTTCCAAGGTTAAATTTCCATCAACCTTTTCTATATACCTGGGTGTCCCAGATGAGATATCCATTCAAACGGGTCCATACACCTGGGCCTTCTGAGATTACATCTTGTCCAGGAGCTCCTCTAACATGACCGCTGTTTCTGTCCCCTGGGATGTACCATAATAGACACTTTTAAAGGTTCTTTAAAACACTTTTTTGTGGATGTCTCATGGGATTCATGGAGAATGAGCCTGAAGTGGAATAGATTTCTATAACTTGATCAAGACAGTTGCAAGTGGACAAAAGAAAAAGATTTTGCCAATATTTGCAGCCTCTAGGGTTTCACAGTCCTGCCAGCTTGTAATCAGCCTTAACTAGTTTGATAGATATTCTAGATCAGCTCTTCTAACAGGTGTCTGTTTGTCTTGACTCAGCCAAGTGGTTATCCATGTCCCTTCTTTCCCTGAGGACAGTGTCTCTCTTTAGATTGTTTGTTTGTTTGTTTGTTTGTTTTTTGAGACGGAGTTTCGCTCTTGTTACCCAGGCTGGAGTGCAATGGCGCGATCTCGGCTCACTGCAACCTCCGCCTCCCGGGTTCAGGCAATTCTCCTGCCTCAGCCTCCTGAGTAGCTGGGATTACAGGCACGCGCCACCATGCCCAGCTAATTTTTTGTAGTTTTAGTAGAGATGGGGTTTCACCATGTTGACCAGGATGGTCTCGATCTCTTGACCTCGTGATCCACCCGCCTCGGCCTCCCAAAGTGCTGGGATTACAGGCGTGAGCCACCGCGCCCGGCCTTGTTTGTTTGTTTTTTGAGATGGAGTCTGGCTCTGTCGCCCAGGCTGGAGTGCGGTAGCATGATCTTGGCTTACTGCAACCTCTGCCTCCTGGGTTCAGGATATTCTCCGGCTTCAGCCTCCCAAGTAGCTGGGATTACAGGAGTGTGGCAGGAGCCTCCGCACCCAGCCCTCTTCTCTCCAGCCCCAATTCTCTGTTGAGTTACACACACACATACACGCACACACACGCACACACATACACACAAACGTAATTGGAAGTCAGTTCAGCACATATTTCATTGTAAGGGTTAGAGCATGCTCTTTCTAGCTCTTTATATCCGAGGGATGAAGCCAGAAGTCCCAGGGAACCTTTTAGATGAGATAACAAGCCACTTTGACCTGGATTTCCTCCTATTGCACCAGAAACATCCCACCATGGGAGCTTGGCTAAAGCCAGGCAGTGAGGATCCTGAGAGGTGAGAGGCAGGAATCACGGAGGTTCTGCCAGTGCCTCTGACCGGCGGAACCCTAGGACGTCCCTTTGCCCCCAGAATGCTCATTGTCTTTCATTGGAAAACAGTTTTTCCTCCATAGGCTGCTGTTTCCTCTCTTTGGTTCAGTTCTCCACCCTCCTGTTTACTAGACGGATATTACTCTCTTCCAGTTTTTCCAGGCTTATCCAACTCCAAGTCCAAGCCTTTGACTCTCTCTGAAGCTCCACCCACTTAGCGCCTACTCTTTGTAAGACCTGCTCTTAATGAGCTGTGGAGGACTGCGCTTTACTCAGCATCAGTAATCACACTTTTCTTCTCCGGCTAATGTAAAAGGCCATTACACCCAATATCGGGACTCCTAGCCTCATACCTGGAAGCTTTATTGAAAAATCCTCCAGGACAGTGTCCAGATGAGTGAATGCCTCTTTTTTGAGGGACTCCCGATGCCTTCCATCTTAACCAATGTGGAGACATTGTGCTTTGCCAGGGAAGAATTTTTGGTGAGAGATGATGATGTCATCATAGTAAGCTACCCTAGATCAGGTAAGAAGACTGCGTGTGTGAGGATATGTGCCTGTGTATGCATGCATATGTCATATGTGTGTGTTCTTAGTAGGAAACCCATGGAAAATGTCTTTCTGCATAACCCAGTGGGTAATGATAATGATGATAATTTTTTATTGTGGTAAGAAATGCATCATATGAAATCTACTCTATTAAATTTTTGAAAGTGAACAGAATTGTTAACCAGAGGTGCATTGCTGTACAGGAGATCTTTAGAGCTTCTTTATCTTGCAGGACTGAAAACCTACATCCATTGCATGGCAACCCCTCATTCCTCCCCCCAACCCCTGACAAGCACCGTTTAGTTTCTGATTCTATGAGTTGGAGCGTTTCAGGTATCTCATATGAGGCCATGCAATATTTGTCCTTCTGTGACTGGCCAGTTCACTTGCATCATGTCCTCAAGGTTCATCCATGTTGTTGCATGTGCCAGAATTTCTTTCTTTTGAAAAAACTAAATAACATTTCATTGTGTGTACGTGCCAAATTTTCTTCATCCGTTCTTCCATCAGTGGACATTTAGATGGCTCCCACTTCTTGGTTATTGTGAATTATTCTGCAATGAACACGGGAGTGTAAATATCTCTTTGAAATCCTGTTTTCAGTTCTTTTGGATAAATACTCAGAAGTAGGATTGCTGGATCATCCTAGTTCTATTTTTAATTTTTTAAGGAAACTCAGCGTTGTTTTCCACAGCAGCTGCACCATTTTACATTTCCACCCACAGTGTACAGGGGTTCTAAGTTTCCACATTCTTGGCCACACTTGTTATTTTCTTACATTGTTTTTGTTTGTTTTTTTAGAGATGTGGTTTCACTGTGTTGGTCAGGTTGGTCTCAAACTCCTGACCTCAGGTGATCCACCTGTCTCGGCCTCCCAAAGTGCTGGGATTACTCGCATGAGCCACCACGCCTGGCCTATTACATTGTTTTTAAAAAATATTGGCCGGGGGCCGGGCGCGGTGGCTCAAGCCTGTAATCCCAGCACTTTGGGAGGCCGAGGCGGGTGGATCACGAGGTCAAGAGATCGAGACCATCCTGGTCAACATGGTGAAAC
>NW_016107505.1:829552-833237 GCF_001604975.1 Cebus imitator
TATATATATATATATATATAATGGCCATCCTAACGGATCTGAGGTGACATCTAACTGTGGTTTTGATCTGCATATTCCTGGACGATTAGTGATGTTGACTACCTTGTCTTATACCTGTTGTCCATTTGTGTGTCTTTGGAGAAATGTCTACTTATTTGCCTATTTCAAGATACACATCTGATTTTTTTTGTTCGTAAGTGGTGGCAATTTCTTGCATGTTTAGGATACTAAGCCCTTATCAGGGGTATGGTTTGGAAATATTTTTCTAGGTTGCCTTTTGATTCTGATTGTTTCCTTAGCTTCACAGAAGCTTTGAAGTTTGATACAGCCCCACTTGTTTATTTTGTTTTTGTTAACTGTGCTTTTGGTGTCATATCCAGGAAGTTATTGCTGAGACCAACGCCTAGAAGCTCTTCCCACATGCAATCTTCCAGCAGTTTTACAGTTCCAGGCTTTACATTTACATTTTTAATCCACTTCAAGTTGATTTTTGTATGTATTGTCAGATAAAAATTCAATTTCATTCTTTTGCTAGTGTCTTTCAAGTTTTCCCAGCACTGTTTGTTGAAAAGACTATCCTGTCTCCATGGTGTAGTTTTGGCGCCCTGATTGAAGATCATTTGATCATATATGCATAAGTTTAGTTTATGGCTCTGTACTCTGTTCTATTGGTCTGTATGTCTGGAGAGTTTTTTCATTATCATATCATAGCTTTGTAATATCTTCTGAAGTCAGAAAGTTGAGATCTCCAGGTTTGTTCTTTTTCAGTATTGTTTTGGCTTTTCAGGGTTCTTTGTAGTTCCATGTTAATTTTTTTTTTTTTTTTTGAGATGGAGTCTTGCTTGTCGACAGGCTGGAGTGTAGTGGCGTGATCTCAGCTCACTGCACCTCCACCTCTCAGGTTGAAGCAATTCTCCTGCCTCAGCCTCCCGAGTAGCTGAGACTACAGGCATGTGCTACCACACCAGGCTAACTTTTGTACTTTTAGTAGAGATGGGGTTTCACCATGTTGGCCAGGATGGTCTTGATCTCCTGACCTTGTGATCTACCCACCTCGGCCTCCCAAAATGCTGGGATTACAGGCGTGAGTCACCATGCCTGGCCAGGCCCTGGGCTTTTCTTTATGGAAAGATTTTATATTTGTGATTTGCAGAGCCCCGTATCTCAGCTTTTGTGATGGTGACGAGGGCTGCTGGAGTCTCTGCTCTCCTTTTTCCTGTGTGAGGATCTCTCTGGGATCTCCTTGCCCTGGTGCCTCTGAGCTTCTCTCTAATGGGACATAGGGTGGTGCAGGTGAAGTGTGCCACCTTTTCCTCTTCGTGGAATTCACAACTGACACTTTTTAGTGTGTTATGTGTGTTTCCCTTTACAGGCCATCTTCAACAGGATTCCTTCATGTGGCTCTTATCCTTATCAGCAACAGCTGTAGGAGAGGTGTTGATGACATGGGCATGGGGGTTAGATGCCCTGGGTTTGAGTCACGCTTCTCCCTCCCAATGTGATCTGTGCCCATTTACTTATCCCATCTGTGCCTCGGCTTCCTCATCTATTATGTGGTAATGACTTAAAATCCTCCTCTTCGAGGCTAGTGTGAGAGGGAAATGGACTCAAGCAGGTAGAGTGGTGTGCGACCTTTGCAGGCAAGTCTGTTGAGCAGGCATGTGAGGAAGGTTGCTGCCTGTCAGACTTTGAGCTTGGCTCTGGCCACATGAGTAAATAAAATCAGGTTCTTGGCCCTAAAATGTTCATAGTTCGGTTTAGTTAGGAACATAAACAGACAAGTGATTTCAACATTCATGTTTTCAGCTAATATGAACCCAAGTTTTTAATCTGTTCCAGGAACTGAGTTTTTTTGTATTTGTTTTTTTCGCTGAGGAGACAGTAGAGAGCAGGGAAGTCACGGTTCTATGGAGCTCATAGGGGAGTGGAGCAATGTGTGGACATGATGACAATGGGCCACATTTGAGGTTGACTCAGGGCTCACCGCCTGCCTGGCATTGGGCTGGAGATCAGTGTATTTGCTGTTGTCAGAAGGACTTTGAACACTGCATGACGTCAGTTTTGGCCTGCCATTTCCTAGCAGTGTGATCTTGAGTGAAGGTCTTCGTTCATCTGTGCCTTTATGCCCTCATCTGAAAACTGCAAACAGTAATGATGATACCCACTGCGTAAGTTAGTGGAGAGGCGAAACTGCTCTTAAAAATACATCAAGTGCCGGGCACGGTGGCTCAAGCCTGTAATCCCAGCACTGTGGGAGGCCGAGGCGGGTGGATCACAAGGTCAAGAGATCGAGACCACCCTGGTCAACATGGTGAAACCCCGTCTCTACTAAAAATACAAAAAATTAGCTGGGCATGGTGGCGCGTGCCTGTAATCCCAGCAACTCAGGAGGCTGAGGCAGGAGAATTGCCTGAACCCGGGAGGCGGAGGTTGCGGTGAGCCGAGATCGCGCCATTGCACTCCAGCCTGGGTAACAAGAGTGAAACTCCGTCTCAAAAAAAAAAAAAAACAACAAAAAAAACCCTGGATAAAGAAAATGTGGTACTTTGACATAGTGAAGTGCTACTTAGCCATAAAAAAGAGTGAGAAGCTGTCATTTGCAACAACATGGGTGGAACTGGAGGTCATTGTCGTCAATGAAATCAGCCAGGCACAGAGGGCCAAACATTGCGTGCTCTCACTTATTTGTGGGAGCTAAAAATCACAGCAATTAAACTCATAGAGATAGCGAGAAATAATGATGCTCACCAGAGGCTGGGAAGGGAAGCGGATGGGTGGGTGGGAGGGAGGGTGGCTAATAGACACAAATAAAATAGAAAAGAATAAATAAGACCTAGTACTTGATAGCACAACAGGGCGACTGTAGTCAGTAATAATTTAGCTATAGTCAGTAACTAAAATAGTAAATTGGGTTGCTTGTAACACAAAGAATAAATGCATGAGGACACGGATGTCCCATTGTCCACGATGTGATTAGTATGCATTATATACCAGTATCAACATGTCTCGTGTACCCCATAAATATATATACCTACCATGTGGTCACAAAAGTTAAAAATTAAAAAAAAGACTCCAGGGCCCTTAATATATGAAATATCTTCACCATGTTAATGCAACAGATTAAAATAGAATTGTCCGTTTATTTTACAACCAGGAACACACTGGATAATTGAAATTATCAATTTGATCCACGTCAATGGGGACCCTACCTGGATCCAAACCGTACCAGTTTTTTTGAGGTCCCCATGGATAGAGGATGCTCATTTGCAGAAAGACCTAATTAATCGAAATGGACCACGCCTCATGGTTTCACATCTCCCTGTGCAACTCTTCCCCAGGTCCTACTTCAACTGCAATGCCAAGGTGAGTATGTTGGTCCATTTTCAGGAATCCCAGGAGATGTTTTCTCATCTGATAAAATGCTGAATGTGAGAAAGTAGTCCAAATCCATGCATGGGTTTTAGTGTTCTCTATTCTGCATCTGTGGCACCTGTAATTAACTGACCACAGCACTTCCAGTGAACTCAGAGATCAGCTCTGGGGTTTTCTTTTTTCTCCTCCCTCCCTCCCTCCCTCCACCATTCCTCCCTCCCACTCTCTCTTTTTCTTTCTCTCTTGTTTTTTTTTTTTTTTTTTTTTTTTTTTTTTTTTTTTTTTTTTTTTTTTTTTTTTTTTTTTTTTTTTT
>NW_016107505.1:834589-842441 GCF_001604975.1 Cebus imitator
AATTTTAGGATAAGATACTCTTTTTTTTTTTTTTTTTTTTTTTTTGTTTTTGTTTTTTTGAGGCAGGGTCTCACTCTGTCACCCAGGCTGGAGTGCAGTGGTGTGACCTCGTCTCACTGCGTCCTCCGCCTCCTGGATTCAGTTCTCCTGCCTCAGTCTCCCCAGTAGCTGGAATTACAGGCACATGCCACCACAACCAGCTAATTTTTGTATTTTTAGCAGAGAGAGGGTTTTGCTGTGTTGGCCAGGATGGTCTGGATCTCTTGACCTCATGATCCCCTCACCTCGGACTCCCAAAGTGCTGGGATTACACCAGCCGGCCAGATTTTTCTTCATGTAGTGAAACATGGCGACTATGACTACTTAATTAAATCTGCTCAAAGTTAAGAACAACTTAGCATATTTATCTAAGAGCAAAGGGAATGGTGGAAGGGGAGGGGAGCTTGTATTGAAGACTGAAGACGTCTGTTTTATGATCCCAGCTGTGTTTCCACAGATGAGTAGATTGGGTTTGACATGTGAGGACATGTGGAACGCTGAGGAGAGCAGACAGAGATATGAACTGCACTTTCATAAATTTCCTTTCTCTTTTAGGTTGTTTATATCCTAAGGAATCCAAAAGATATTATTACATCTCTTTATCATGTATCAAGAGGATTCGTTTGTAAGAAGCAACCAGAGAATTTTGATGAATTCTTGAACCAGTTTATCAAAGGTGATGGTAAGTAAACCCAAACCTCTCATTTTAAAATTTTGGAATAATAATAATCAGCGTAACGTCAGAAATATGATTCGTGATGCATTGTTTTTAAAAAGTAAATCTATCGTCTATAAATCTTTAAAATCTACCCAGTGTCTTAAGAAGAATTTAGTAGGAGGCCAGAGATAATATGATTTAAAAAAATTTTTACTTGTTTTAATTTAAATTTAAATTTTTTTTTTTTTTTTTTTTTTTTTTTTTATGTTTTTTTTTTTTTTTTTTTTTTTTTTTTTTTTTTTTTTTTTTTGAGATGGAGTCTTACTTTTTCACCTGCTTGGAGTATAGTTGTGCGATCTCAGCTCACTACAGCCTCCACCTCTCAGGTTGAAGCAATTCTCCTGCCTCAGCCTCCCGAGTAGCTGAGACTACAGGCATGTGCTACCACACCAGGCTAACTTTTGTACNTTTTAGTAGAGACGGGGTTTCACCATGTTGACCAGGATGGTCTCGATCTCTTGACCTCGTGATCCACCCGCCTCGGCCTCCCAAAGTGCTGGGATTACAGGCTTGAGCCACTGCGCCCAGCCAGTTTGTCAGTTTTTTAAAAACTCTTTTTTGGTCCTGTAATGTTAAAAATGTATATTCGTATTTTAATCTTTTATTCATCCCATCAGGGTTTTGAATCATAGTGAGAAAGGGTTCTTTATGGTCGAGTGTGGTGGCTCACACCTATAATTTCAGCACTTTGGGAGGCCGAGGCGGGTGGATCGCCTGAGATCGGGAGTTCGAGACCAGCCTGGCCAACATGGTGAAACCCCATCTCCACTAAAAATACAAAAAATTAGCTGGGAGTAGTGAAAGTCGTCTGTAATGCCAGTTGCTTGGAAGGCTGAGGCAGGAGAATCACCTGAACCTGGGAGGCGGAGGTTGCAGTGAGCAGAGATCATACCACTGCGCTCTAGCCTGGGCGACAGAGTGAGACTCTGTCTCAAAACAAAAACAAAAAAGCCAAGTGGTAAGAATGAGTATAGCTTTTTTCTCAGTATATGGAGAAAATGTGTCTTAGATTTGTTGATTTATTTAATTATTTTGTTTTAATCTTCTAAAGAAAAGGCTTGGCATCATTTACCTAATATATTCCACAAAACACATATGATCTTCACTAAGGAATGGCAATACATATTTATGGGTATGAGTTTGAGAGAAATCATAGCCTTTATCTCTTTTTCCTGTCATCGTAGTGCATTATGGATCTTGGTTTGATCACACCCTTGGATGGATAAAGAAGAGAGACATGGGGTCCTTCCTATTAATTTTCTATGAGGAGCTGCAGAGGGTAATTCCCTTTTACTGTCACTCCCAGAGTTAGGCATATTTCCTCTCCCCTCCTAGATTCCTCATCTATTCCTCTAGGCAGAGTCATTCATGAGGAGCAGTGAGTGTAATGGTGAAGATCTTGATTTCATTAGTGAGGCTTTGTGCCATTGACTGGGAAACTTTGGTGAGCTCTAAACCACTCTGTGCCTCAGTGTCCGCATTCCTGAACCTGGATAACGATAGTAACTAACTTACTGAACTGTGAGAATAAAACCGAAGTATTTAGAATAGTGTCTGGCATGGTGTGTATGTTAGCTGCGTCACTATTACAGACATATGCTTCTTCCAAATATATCTCCAATTTTAGGATAAGATACTCTTTTTTTTTTTTTTTTTGAGACGGAGTTTCGCTCGTTACCCAGGCTGGAGTGCAATGGCGCGATCTCGGCTCACCGCAACCTCCGCCTCCTGGGTTCAGGCAATTCTCCTGCCTCAGCCTCCTGAGTAGCTGGGATTACAGGCACGCGCCACCATGCCCAGCTGATTTTTTGTATTTTTAGTAGAGACGGGGTTTCACCATGTTGACCAGGATGGTCTCGATCTCTTGACCTCGTGATCCACCCACCTCGGCCTCCCAAAGTGCTGGAATTACAGGCGTGAGCCACCGCGCCCGGCAAGATACTCTTTTATTATTTATTTATTTATTTTTTTGTTTTTCTAAGATGGGGTTTCACCCTGATGGCCAGGCTGGTCTTGAACTCCTGACCTCAGGTGATCCACCCACCTTGGCCTCCCAAAGTGCTAGGATTACAGGCGTGAGCCACCGTGCCCGGCAGGATAAGGTAATCTTGTGGAGCGGGGCCAGAATGGCATCCTGGCACATCTCCTAGTCTCTTTGCTTATGCGTACTTCCCAAGCAGCATAATATGTACTTTTTACTGGGAGATTATTTACAGAAAGGTGACTTCCACCTGAAAACTCCTACATCTCATCAATAAGTTCTATGAAAGCACTGATACTTATCTCCAACTTGAGACCCACAGACAGTGGAATTGACTACAGGACTGCTGAGCCAGGCACAAGCCATTTCACATACACTTTCAGACGCTGTTCCTGGTGACAGCCCTCAAGTTAGAGTTTGCAGAAGAGCAGGCCTTGGAGGGGAGCGATGGCAGGAATCCAAGCATTGTAGGCTGGGTGCAGCCTTTCTGGTGCCAATAGCGACAGCCATTTGGAATAGTAACTTTCCAAATGTGCCTCTGTCAGCCCATTGAATCCAGTGGCCATTGAAGTGTCAGGTTCACTTGGGTCATGTAGAGCTATTTTAGGAAGTTGTCGGCCCGTGGGAAAGCTCCATTTCCCAGCCCCCACCTTGCATCTAGATAGGGGAATATGTCTTGGTTTTGCCAATGGAATCTGCCAATGAAAAGTTGGTGTCACTTCGGGGCAGACGAGATACAGAAAGGGGCGCTTCTTGTCTGTGTTATCGCTCCCCATCCACCAATGGAAGATACGGAAGTGCAGACATACATGAAGGATAGAGCCACAAAACGGCTGGAGATTAGCACCGTCCATGGTCATACTAAAATCCATGTGACTAGCAGAATCCGCACTAAACTTTATGTGTGCAAGAAAACAGCTTAGTGCTGAATGTCAGGAGTTGAAGGCAAGTTATCACGTCAGCTCATGTTAGCTTCCCATACAACCCTCATAATTAACTGACGTGGTAGACACTTTTGTAATTTCCATTTCACCGTCCTGAACGTGGACGCCTATAGGAAGCCAGAAATTGCAGAGGGTTATGTAGGTATGTGTTTGGCCTTGGCTAGAACTCAAGCGCCTGCTCCACAATCAGTTCTTGTAGCCACCGTCTACTGACAGTATTTTCTTTCTGTAGGACCCCAGGGGCAGTGTGGAGAAGATTTGTCAATTTCTTGGTAAAAAGTTGAAGCCAGAAGAAATTGATTTAGTCATCCAAAACAGTTCTTTCTCCGCCATGAAAGAGAACAAAATGTCTGACCATTTTGCCATGGACGGTCGTATGCAGAAAGTAATCATTGCGCCAATGCTGAGAAAGGGTAAGAGGAGGTGGTTGGAGGGGCAATGCTGTATTCTAGGCATAATCGTCTTTTTAAAAACATTTATTTATTTATTTACTTATTATACTTGAAGTTCTGGGGTACATGTGCAGATTGTGCAGGATTGTTACATAGGTATACACATGCCATGGTAGTGTTTGCTGCATCCATCACCCCGTCATCTACATTAGGTATTTCTCCTAATGCTATCCCTCCCCAATCCCCCCACCCGCTGCCATTCCTCCCCTACCCCCCACCCCCCAGGCCCCAGTGTGTGATGTTCCCCTCCCTGTGTCCGTGTGTTCTCATTGTTCAACACCTACTTATGAGTGAGAACATGCGGTGTTTGGTTTTCTGTTCTATGTCAGTTTGTTGAGAATGATGGTTTCCAGTTTCATCCATGTCACTGCAAAGGACATGAACTCATCTTTTTTTATGGCTGCATAGTATTCCATGGTGTATATGTGCCATCATTCTGTTATAAAGACGCATGCACACGTATGTTTATTTCTGCACTGTTCACGATAGGAAAGACTTGGAACCAACCCAAATACCCATCAATGATAGACTGGACAAAGAAAATGTGGCACATACATTGTCTTTTAACATTCATGTATAGCACAAGACATGGAAACAGATGTGTTTGAGTCTTGACTATCCCATGCTCCATTTTTGAGGAGATTGGTTATTTCTGGAATAAATATGAAAATGGGCCCGAAAATACTAGAGGAAGAAAGGGTTGGAAGATACATTGCTCATCTTGTCTTCCTCTGAACAGTAATTGCCTCTGTCAGGATAATAGAGAGCCCGGAACATCAGTGCCCCCGGCAGATCTTTGTTTGTTAGATGCTCTGGGTGGTCTTTACTGCTTTAACTTTTCATTTTGAAGGAATTGTAGAGTCCCAGGAAGTTGCAAAAATAGTACAAGAGGTCCTGTGTGTCCTTCACCCGGTGTCCCCCAGTGGCAGCGTTTTCACAAGTATAGTACTGCATGAAAACCAGGAGGCTGGGCGTGGTGGTTCATGCCTGTCATCCCAGCACTTTGGGAGGCCGAGGCAGGCAGGTCACCTGAGGTCAGGAGTTCAAGACCAGCTTGGCCGACATGGTGAAACCCTGTCTCTTCTAAAAATACAAAAAATTTAGCCAGCTATGATAGTGCACACCTGTAATCCCAGGTACTCAGGAGGCCGAGGCAGGAGAATTGCTTGAAGCTGGGAGGCGGAGGTTGCAGTGAGCTGAGATGGCGCCACTGTACTCCAACGTGGGCAACAAGAATAAAAGTCTGTCTCAAAAACGGACGAACAAACAAACGAACCAACAAACAAATAAACAAACAAAACAAAACACCAGGAAACTGACATCACAGAATCCACAGACCTTATGAAGATGTAGCGTTTTTTATTTTTATTTTATTCTTAAAGACGGGGTTTCACCATATTGGTCAGGCTGATCTTGAACTCCCGACCTTGATCCACCTGCCTTGGCCTCCAAAGTGCTTGGATTACAGGCGTGAGCCACCACGCCTGGCCGATGTAGCTAGTTTTACATGCACTCGTGTATGTGTGTATATTTCTATGACATTATGTCACATATATCGATTCATGGGATGCCACCACCATGAAGATGCGGGTCTATTCCATCGCAACAAAGGTCTCTCACGTTTCCCTTTACAGTCATATCCACCATCTCCCAGCGTCACCCATAACCCCTAGTGATCACTAACCTGTTTAACGTACTTATAATTCTGTCATGTTGTGAATGTTATGTAAATGGAATCATACTGTAGATAACTTTTGGATATTTTGTTTTCATTCAACATTGTAGCTTGGAGATACATTCAAGTTTGTGCAGGTACCAATTGTTCTTCCTTTATATTGCTGAGTGGTATCCCATGGGGGTGAATATAGCACAGTTTGCTTAACCATCCACCTATTGAAGAACGTTTGGATTGTTTACATTGTTTCCTGCTACAAATAAAGCTGCTATTACTAGTCATGTATGGGTGGGCACAGGGACTACGCCTGTAATCCCAGCACTTTGGGAGGCCGAGGTGGGCGGATCACCTGAGTTCAGGAGTTCGAGACCAGCCTGGCTAACATGTGAAACCCCTTTACAAAATATAAAAAAATTAGGCGTGGTGGCGTGGGCCTGCAATCCCAGCTACTTGGGAGGCTGAAGCAAGAGAATTGCTTGAATTCAGGAGACAGAGGTTGCAGTGATCCGAGATGGTGCCATTGCACTCTAGCTTGGGCAATAAGAGCAAAACTCCATCTCAGAAAAAAAAAAAAAAAGTCATGTACAAGTTTTGGTTTGGACATGCATTTTTATTTCTCTGGGATAAATGGCCAGGGGTATAATTGCTGTGCCATATAATAAGCAAATGGTTAGTTCTAAAATAAACTGCTGTTTTTTGGAGTGGCTGTACACTTGTACCAATGACATGCAATGAATGGTCTTTAGAGATATAATTCACTCAACAAAAATGTAAGGTGTCGGCTGGGCGTGGTGGCTCACACCTGTATTCCCAGCACTTTGGGAGGCCAAGGCATGTGGATCACGAGGTCAGGAGTTCGAGACCAGCCTGGCTAACATGGTGAAACCCGTTCTCTACTAAAAATATACACACACACACAAAAAATGAGCTGCTCATGGTGACAGATGCCTGTAATCCCAAATACTTGGGAGGCTGAGGCAGGAGAATCGCTTGAACCCAGGAGGTGGAGGTTGCAGTGAGCCGAGATCGCACCACTGTACTCCAGCCTGGGTGACAGAGCAAAACTCTGTCTCTGAAGAGAAAAGAAATAAAAAATTTAAAACTATAAGGTGTCTAGCATCACAAATTCGAGGCAGCAGATACTTGGTTATGCAGAATGCAAAATGTGATCACTTTCACCATAATGACACCTAACCTTACTCTAGAGCCCTCATCTTATTTTTGTTTTTTGAGACAGGGTCTCACTCTGTTGCCCAGGCTAGAGTGCAGTGAGGCAGTCATAGTTCACTGCAGCCTTAAACTCCCAAGCTCAAGCAATTCTCTTGCCTCAGCCTCTCAGGTAGCTGGGACCACAGGTGTGCACCACCATACCTAGATATTTCTTTCTTTCTTTCTTTTTTTTTTTTGTAGAGACAGGGTTTTGCTATGTTGCTCAGGCTGGTGTGGAACTCCTGGGCTCAAGTAATCCTTCCGCCTCAGTCTCCCAAAGGAAAAATCAGTGATTGCTGGGGATTGAGGTCGGGTTGGGTAGAATTGCTGAGATTGCAGGTGTGAGTCACTGCGCTGGGCCATGCTTTTGATGGGTTCTTTCATTCAGGCTATGCTTTTCCTCATGCCTACCTTGATCTCATTTTGCCTCTCTAGGCCTGGCTGCCTTCATACCAAAGCTTCCCTCCATCAGGTCATTTCTTCTTTCCTAGATTATGCCAGCCGGGGATAGGGTCGTGGAGTAGTAACTGCATTTGGGGAGTTCTGGGACTATTTCCAGAAAATATAAAATGATTTGCTCCTACTCAAAAACCTCAAACCTATAAATAGATTGCTTCAGATGAGGGAAGTAGAGCTTTTAATTCCCTCATCTCAGTAAACTGTAGAACGAAACATAAATGCCTGATTTCTCACTTGCTGAATATAAATCATAGAAAATACTGAAAATTGGCCGGGCGCAGTGGCTCAAGCCTGTAATCCCAGCACTTTGGGAGGCCGAGGCGGGTGGATCACGAGGTCAAGAGATCGAGACCATCCTGGTCAACATGGTGAAAC
>NW_016107505.1:842704-843790 GCF_001604975.1 Cebus imitator
GAAAATTAACTTTAAAAAGGTCAGGAGTGGCCTTGCACTCATTTGACCAAAAAAGGACTCTTGTAGCAAAAGGAAGTCTCTCATAAACAATTGCTTGGATATGAAATTAAGGCTAGGGGGTTGGAGGTACACTGAGACTAAGATATTTCCATAAAGAAACGTTTTCAAAAGTAATAACAGCCAGGGATGGTGGCTCATGTCTGTAATCCTATCACTTTGGGAGGCTAAGGTGGGTGGATCACCTGAGGTCAGAAGTTTGAGACCAGCCCAGCCAACATGGTGAAACCCTGGCTCTGCTAAAAATGCAAACGTTTGACGGGCATGGTTGTGCGCTCCTGTAATCCTGTGTACTCAGGAGACTGAGGCAGGAGAGTCACTGGAACCCTGGAGGTGGAAGTTGCAGTGAGCTGCGATCACACCACTGCACTCCAGCCTGGGCGACAAGAGTAAAACTCCGTCTCAAAAAATTAAAATACAAAATAAAAGAGGTAACTGATGCAGATCATGGTAGCTAATATTGTATTACTCATGTGACAGAAGCAATGCTAACAACTTAGACTACTCAGTAATGAAAAGGACGATCTATTGATACATGCAACAGCTCGCATGGATCCCAAGGGTATGACGCTGTGAACAAATTCAATGCCCAAAGTCACATAAAATATACTTCCATTTACGTAGCATCCTCACAATGACAAATGTATAGAGGTGGAGGAAAGATGGGTGATTGCTGGAGACTGAGGTCGGGTGGGGTAGAATGAGCAAGACTGGTGAATAGTAGCAGGAGGAAAATCTTTCTGGGGATGGAGTATTTTTGTTTCTCGGTTGCTGTGAGTTACACAAATATGCTCGTGGGATAAAGTGGCAGGGTACACATGCATTTTACCGATGTCAATTTCCTGGCCACGATATTGTACTGTAGTCATATAAAATGTAACCTTTGGAGGAAAACTGGGTGAAGGGTGCATGAAACCTCTCTCTTAATTTTGCAACTCCCTGTGCATCTATATCTCAAAATTCAAAGTGTACAAACCTTTATGATCCATTATATTATTATTATTATTATTATTTTTTTTTTTTTTTTTT
>NW_016107505.1:843854-844965 GCF_001604975.1 Cebus imitator
CATGTTGACCAGGATGGTCTCGATCTCTTGACCTCGTGATCCACCCGCCTCGGCCTCCCAAAGTGCTGGGATTACAGGCTTGAGCCACCGCGCCCAGCCCCATTATATTATTATTATTAATTTTTGAGACAGGGTCTCACTCTGTCACCCAGGCTGGAGTGCAGTGGCCCAGTCACAGCTCACTGCAGTTTCAGTGTCCTGGGCTCAATTGATCCTCCCACCTCGGCCTCCTGGATAGCTGGGATTATAGGCATGCACCACCACGCCTGGCTAATTTTTGTATTTTTTGTAGAGACGGGGTTTCACCGTGTCACACAGGCTGGTCTTGAACTCCTGGGCTCAAGTGATCCACCCACCTCAGCCTCCCAAAGTGTCCATTGTATTATTTAAAATCCACAGAAACTCTCTTAAATGGTTACCATTGTTTTTTTCAAACAGGGAGACTGAACCTCAGAGAGATTATGTAACTTTCTCCGTTTCTCCAAGCTAGTATATGGCGGAAGCAGGATTTCAAACCTAATCTCTGATGCTATAAAGACTCAAAACCACTGCCCTCCATCATCTCTCCCTTTTGCACTCAGGGGCCTCTGGCAGTGCCTAGAAAGCACGAAAATTGCAGGGTACCTCATGTTACTCCTCAGGGAGAACGTAGGCTAGGTTGATGAACCACTGGGAAGCAGTGAGTGGCGGTCTTGGTTTTGCGTCCGGGGCTCTTCCTCGTGTTCTGATGCTTCCCTTTCCACGTCTGCTTGGCAGGAGTTTCTGGGGACTGGAAAAACCACTTCACTGTGGCCCAGAGTGAAGACTTTGACAAGCTCTTTCAGGAGAAGATGTCGAGGTTGGATCCAGGACTCTTCCCCTGGTTCTGAGCCTGGGACTCTCTTACGGTTTCTGAGTGTTCTCTACTTTGCTTTCCCATTCTGCCTGGTGGTTCGCAAAATAAACACAGAGCCAAAAGTCACCTTCTTTTTTTTTTTTTGGGACGGAGTTTCGCTCTTGTTACCCAGGCTGGAGTGCAATGGCACGATCTTGGTTCACCGCAAATTCCGCCTCCTGGGTTCAGGCAATTCTCCTGCCTCAGCCTCCTGAGTAGCTGGGATTACAGGCACGC
>NW_016107505.1:846225-847415 GCF_001604975.1 Cebus imitator
CATGTTGACCAGGATGGTCTCGATCTCTTGACCTCGTGATCCACCCGCCTCGGCCTCCCAAAGTGCTGGGATTACAGGCTTGAGCCACCGCGCCCGGCCTAAGAATTTTATTCTTTTTGATGCTATTGTAAATGGGAACATGGTCTTCATTTCTTTTTCAGAAAGTTTATTGTTAGTGTATAGAAATGCAAGTTATTTTTGTTTGTTGATTAAAATAGCCATACTACCTAAAGTGATCTATAGATTCAATGTGATCCATATCAGAATTCCAATGGCATTTTTCACAGAAATGGAAAAATAATTCTAAAATTCCTGTGGAACACAAAAGACCCCACATAGCCAAAGTGATTTTGAGAAAGAAAAACAAATCTGGAGGCATCACACCACCTATCAAACTATATTACAAAGATATAGTAATCAAAATAGTATGGTACTGGCATAAAACAGACACAATAGACCAATGAAACAGAATAAAGAGCCCAGAAATAAACTCATGCTTCTTTGGTCAACTAATCTTTGAGAAAAGTATCAAAAACATACAATGTGGGCTGGGCACGGTAGCTCATGCCTGTAGTCCCAGCACTTTGGGAGGCTGAGGTGGGCGGATCACTTGAGCTGAGATCATGCCACAGTACTCTAGCCTGGGTAATAAAGCAAGGCTCAGTCTTAACCCACAATGGGATATCATCTCACACCAATCAGAGTAGCTATTATTAAAAAGTAAAAAAAAATAGTCTGGGCACGGTGGCTCACGCCTGTAATCCCAGCGCTTTGGGAGGCTGAGGTGGGTGGATCACAAGGTCAGGAGTTCAAGACCAGCCTGGCCAACATGGTGAAACCCCATCTGTACTAAAAATCCAAGAAATTAGCTGGGCGTGGTGGCGGGTGCCTGTAATCTCAGCTACTCAGGGGGCTGAGGCAGGAGAATTGCTTGAACCTGGGAGACGGAGGTTGCAGTCAGCTGTGACCACACCACTGCACTCCAGCTTGGGCAACAGAGAGAGACTCCACCTCAAAAACAAAACAAAACAAAACAAAAATTAAAAAAATAACAGATGCTTGGCCGGGCCTGGTGGCTCACGCCTGTAATCCCAGCACTTTGGGAGGCCGAGGCGGGTGGATCATGAGGTCAAGAGATCGAGACCATCCTGGTCAACATGGTGAAACCCCGTCTCTACTAAAACTACAAA
>NW_016107505.1:849602-851352 GCF_001604975.1 Cebus imitator
AACAAGAGTGAAACTCTGTCTCAAAAAAAAAAAAAAAAACAGATGCTGACCAGGTTGCAGAGAAAAAGAAACGCTTATACTCTGCTGGGGGGAATGTAAGTTAGTTCAGCCTCTGTGGAAAGCAGTTTGGAGAGTTCCCAAAGAGCTTAAAAGAGAACTACCATTCGACCCAGCAATCCCATCACTGGGTGTATACCCAGAGGAAAATACATTGTTCTGTTATAAAGACATATGCACGCAAATGTGCGTCACAACACCATCCACGATATTGAAGACGTGGACTCAACCTAGATGGCCACTAATGGTGGACTCGATAAAGAAATGTGGTCCATATACACCATGCAATGCTACACCATCATAATAAGGAATGAAATCATGTCTTCTGCAGCAACATGGATGCAGGTGGAGGCCACTGTCCTAAGTGAAATAACAGGAACAGAAAACCAAATACCACATGCTCTTGCTTAGAAGTGAGAGCTAAACATTGAGGCCACGTGGACACAAAGAAGGAAACAAGGGACACTGGGGGCTACTTGTGGGTGGAGTGTGGGAGGAGGGTGAGGATCAAAAAACTAACTATCAGGTGCTATGCTCATTACCTGGGTGATGAAATCATCTGTACCCCAAACCCCTGAGACATGCAGGTTACCATGTCACAAACCTGCACATGTACTTGATGAACCTAAAATAAAAATTGGAAAGGAAAAAAAAGAACTTAATAAAAGGGAAGCTGGGCGTGGTGGCTCACACCTATAATCCCAGCACTTTGGAGGCCGAGGCAGGCGGGCCACAAGGTCAACAGTTTGAGACCAGCCTGGCCAATATGGCGAAACCCCTTCTCTACTAAAAACACAAAAATTAGCCGGGCATGGTGGTGGGTGCCTGTAGTTCTAGCTACTCGGGAGGCTGAGGCGGGAGAATCGCTTGAACCCGGGAGGTGGAGGTTGTAGTGAGCTGAGATTGCGCCACTGCACTCCAGCCTGGGTGACAGAGTGAGACTCTGTCTCAAAAAATAAGTAAATGGTGGCGGCGGCGGGGGGGGGGGGGCAAAAATAAATAAATAGATAAGAAATAAAAGGGAAAAAACCCCAAAACAACATGTGCTTCAGGAACCAGCAGCATCAGCTGCTCTTGTCAGAAATTTCTGGGCTCTTGTCAGAAATCCAGATTCTCAGGAAATCCCAGAGCTGTAGTACCAGAATACACATTTTAGTAAGCTCCTCAGATAATTTAACAAATATTCAGCTTGTAGGCCAGTGCTACCCAAAGAAATATAACATGACCCACACGTGTCACTGTAAATTTACTACATTCAAAAACATAAAGGCCTGGTGAGATTAACATCAGTAATGTATTTTACTGAACCCACTATGTACAGAATATCATAATTTCCACTAGGTCCTGGCTGCATTTCTCATGGTCCATAGCCACTAGTGCCTGCCCTTTTGGAAAGCACAGGGTTGAGGCATGCCTAAGTATTATATTTCCTTAAGAATCTCCAGGTGGTTCCAGACTCAGAGGTAAGAACCACTGATGCTCAAAGGTTGCCAGAATTCTGCTAATATTTAGTGAAGAAGCTTTCGCCCAGTTGCTTTTTCCTAGGCCCTTTGTGGGGAGAGTCTAGGTGAGGCAGGTACTTTACCTTAGAATTTCAGCCGGGCGCGGTGGCTCATGCCTGTAATCCCAGCACTTTGGGAGGCCGAGGCGGGTGGATCACGAGGTCAAGAGATCGAGACCATCCTGGTCAACA
>NW_016107505.1:853457-855151 GCF_001604975.1 Cebus imitator
TGTTGACCAGGATGGTCTCGATCTCTTGACCTCGTGATCCACCCGCCTTGGCCTCCCAAAGTGCTGGGATTACAGGCTTGAGCCACCGCGCCCGGCCCACCAATAGACTCTTAATAGGCATGGGTTAACTAATGTAATATTCAGCCAGGGTGGGATATTCAGTTTCAGGCAGAATGAAATAAGGCATAATGCAATTCATTAAAGAACTAATATACATCCGCAAGAGAAAGAGGTAACTGCAGAATTTCCTGAAATTAAAAGAACAACTTCACCATCATTGTAATTGGCATGATCATGTCTAACATGATTAATTTCATCAATCTAATAATGAAAGGTGAACTTTCAGCAAAAATAAAGACATCTCGTGGACATGTATATGAAAAGGAGAATGGAATGCTGAGTGTTTCCTCTTAAGTCAATGCTACTGTGAGCTTTGGGCATGGTGGGAGGGTCAGGTTAGAAATGAGTTGGATTCCTTTGAGACCTGGAGACGGAACACTCACGCAGGGACAGGTGTGAGCATTTTACACTGGTGAAGTGAGATGCAGAAACAGAACTCTTCATTCACAGGAGATTCTTGAGGTGCTGAGATTCTAGTGATTCAGCAACAGAATTCTTACCTCTATGCCAGGAGAGAAAGTAAGCCAGTGACTTCCCCAAAGGACAGCTGATTCTCAACAATTTAAAAATATTAGCAATTGAAAGCCAAAGGGAGTTCCAAAAATTTCCTGGAAGGATACTAAAGGAGAAAAAATACGAAACCAACACATGAACACTCTCTTTATCCTAGGCAAGGGCTGCTTGGGTGAACCTAGCAAAAGCAGAATCGAACACTTTCGGGTACCTTTTGCAAGCACAGCCATATGGTAATACCAAAGTGAAAATATTCCTTATTCATTGCTTCAAAATATAAGACACACTTAGAAACAATTTCCCATGAGCAAGAGTCAGCAACACTACGTGAGCATGTGTGCGCCGATACTCAACACTCTAAAAGGTGCTGTGCAATAACTTTAATATTATTAAAATAGTGTGCATGATAAAAACTATAAAAATACATATTAATTTACATGACTATAAACCCACATAAAGGAGAAATATTCAATATTTGTAAAGTGGTATGATATTGTAGCAGCAACAGAAAATAGACAAATATAGTACAATAAAAGCTACAGGAAGAGACCAAGGCGGCTTGTGGATGTTGTGCATCCAGTGGGTGGCTTCGGAAAACCGGCACGGAAGACAGGCTGTGCAATATATATGTTGACGTAACTGGTATCAATAGATAAAATAAAACTGAACCACTACATCACATTATGAAGGTTTATTAAGTGAGTTAAAAATTTACATGTGAAAAAGAGATCTTAGTGTGTGAAAGAAAATACAGGGAAATAGTTGACTTTCAGGATAGGAAGTATTTATGTCACTCATAAATACTAACTAAAATAGACTAACAAAAATAGACATTAATACATTTTAAAACAACTCTAACCCTAATATAGCATAAACAATAAATAGAAAAGCCCAAATTTTGGAAAGATTTGTGATTTTGTATTAAAATATGTAAAGTCCCCGGGCGCGGTGGCTCAAGCCTGTAATCCCAGCACTTTGGGAGGCCGAGGCGGGTGGATCACGAGGTCAAGAGATCGAGACCATCCTGGTCAACATGGTGAAACCCCGTCTCTACTAAAAAT
>NW_016107505.1:855336-857796 GCF_001604975.1 Cebus imitator
AAAAAAAAAAAAAAAAAAAAAAAAAAAAAAAAAAAAAAAGAAAGGCCAAGATCCCTGGAGAGAAAAGATTCTTTGAGTCTCTTAGCTCAGTCTCATTAGGCGGGACTGAGTCTCACCTTCCCATAGATCCAACACACTTCCTAAGCCCCACTGTAATCAGTGATGCCTGGAGGCAGCAGGTAGGAATGTTCTCAACTGTAGCCTGCACCCTGAGGGCCTCAAGTATGTTTGACAAAGGGAATAATAATGCTGTCTACTTAAGGGGGCTGTTAAGAGAAGGATCTTGCATGAAGCGCATTGAGCAGTAGGACTTTTACACATTAGCATTCAAATAATGCTAAAGAGGGTGGGATAAGAATGGCAGCTGTGGGTGGATGATGGGGCTAAGGGTGAAGGTGGGGCAGCCTTTGCACTGGAGTCAACGATGAGGGTAACAGGGCGTTGGGAGGCACCTGGAGATTCTAACGCCTGCCCTTTAGAGCATTCACACCTGAGGAGTTAAAAACAAACCTAAACAATTGCCCTCTGGGTCTGGTCCTCATGATCCATGACAGCCAATGAAAAGGGAGAGATTCTGTGGCCAGTCAGAGAGCAGCCCTGGCTTTTTATGCTTGGTGTCCACAGCTGTTCTTTGATGAGTGCCAGCCGGGAGGACCAGGGTCTGGGTTGGTAAGTGTTCCCTCTGTCCTTTCTTCTTCGTTTCCCCAAACTCTCAGTGCTTCCTGGAGGTCGGGAGTGCATAAGGAACAGGGAAGAGGGCAGCAGAAACGATCAAGTCCTGACCTTTTGTTTTGGCAAGAATGCACAGTAGTGAAAAGCATTTATTTATTGTTTTGAGATGGAGTCTTGCTCTGCAGCCCAGGCTGGAGTGCAGCAGCAAGACCTCAGCTCACTGCAACCTCCACCTCCCAGTTCAAGAGATTCTCCCGCCTCAGCCCCCCAAGTAGCTGGGATTACAGGCGTGCACCACCACACCGGGCTAGTTTTTGTACTTTTAGTAGCGACGCGGTTTTGCCATGTTGCCCAGGCTGGTCCCAACTCCTGACCTCAGGTGATCTGCCTGCCTCGGCCTCCCAAAGTGCTGGGATTACAAGTGAGAGCCACCATACCGGGCCTCTAATGAAAACCATTTACATTTGCAGAAAGATTGTGTACCCGGCATTTTCACGAGTTAAAACTTTTGTGTTTCCCAGCTTTAAATTAGGTGAGAGAATGGGATTCTTCCAGAAAGCATTGTCTCCTCATTTTTTTGAGTAGCTTGGACTATAGGCATGCATCACCACACCTGATTTTTTTTTTTTTTTTTTTTTTCTAAAAGTGAATTAGAGATACAGAAAACTGGAGGCCTTGGAGGGCTAGGGAGAAATGATGAAAATATCCAACGCTGACCTGGTTTGTTGGGTCTGATTAGGAGATTCATGTAACCTGGGGAGACAAAACAGACAAACACAAAACCACCAAGTGGAGAGAATTAAGCTTGAAAGCTGCTGATGTGGTGACTTAGCTGATTGGCTTTGAAGTAATCTTTCATCAGCCGGTTCTAGGATGTCCTTATTTTATGGTTAATGATATATTCATCACGTTGTCAGTAATGTTTCCTTTGCATGCCTGCAAGAACGGTGTGAGGGTAGGTTGAACCAGGGGGTAGAATCCGGCAGGAATGGGGAGATTGTGCCAGGCAGTCACACGAAATGGTAGCGGGTGGTGGAGCCTAGTGTCAGCCTCGTGAGAGTTAAAGGTGTTGGGGAGCAGCGGCCGAGGCCATCTCCTACCCCTCAGGTGGACTCCGCAGCATGGAGTACCGGGCTGAGGAAACAGTCAGCATGGAGAGGCGGGAGGCTCAGTGTCGGCAGAGGGAGGCTTCCCCTAGAGCAGGAAGGAGAAAGGAATGTTCGGAGAAGAGATTAAAGGCACGTGAGTTCTTAAAAAAAAAATTGTGGTGAAATATACATAAAACTTACCATGAAGTACATTCACACTGCTGTGCAATCATCACCATCCCGAGAACCTGTTCAAACTCAGTGCCCATCAAACAGCTCCCCGTTACTGCTGCCCCAGCCCCTCTAGTCTCCCTCTGACTCCACATAATGGTCCCATTGTACCGTAATATTGTGCCATTACTTAACTGCTCTCTTATTTATGAATATTTAGGTTTTTCTTTCAACAATTATTTAAAACCCTGCAATGACTATTTGTGCACACCAAACTCTGGTCACATTTGCAAATGCTGCCAGGAAGTAAAATGGTGGGGTTGAAGAAAATCGTTTTCCATTTTAATAGAGGTTGCCACATTTTCATTCAAAGCTACATGCCTTTATATTTCTACCACCAGTGTTTAACCTCCATTTCCCCTATATTACCATGAAAATTACATATATTCTATATATTTTCTATATATTTTCTCTCTATGTAGTCTATATACTATATAGTCTCTATATTTTCTTTTTTTTTTTTTTTTTT
>NW_016107505.1:858056-861344 GCF_001604975.1 Cebus imitator
GGCTGGAGTGCTGTGGGACCATCTTGGCTCACAGCAACCTCTGCTTCCCAGGTTCCAGCAATTCTCCTGCCTCAGCCTCCTGAGTAGATGGGATTACAGGCACCCACCACGCCTGGTTAATTTTTTTGTGTTTTTAGTAGAGATGAGGTTTTGCCATGTTGGGCAGGCTGGTCTCAAACTCCTGACCTCAGGTGATCCACCTGCCTCAGCCTTCTAAAGTGCTGGGATTACAGGTGTGAGCCACTGTGCCTGGCCTATATTTTCAAATCTGGATGGAAAACGAGCTTCTAAGAAATGTTTCATATATTTAACAGCCATTTAAGTTTATTTCATGAAGTTTGTCCATCTCTTTCTCAATAAGTTAAATTAGCTTCTTGCTTGCCTGTTATAGTAAAAAGTATATTTAAAATTTAACAATGGATTCTTATGCTTTTGCCTTTACTTTCTAATTTTATTGTGACTGTAGAATGAGACCAGTGATTTCTTTCTTTCTTTTCTTTTTTTTTTTGAGACAGAGTTTTGCTGTTGTTGCCCAGACTGCAGTGCAATGGCACGATCTCGGCTCACCGCAACCTCCGCCTCCTGGGTTCAAGCAATTCTCCTGCCTCAGCCTCCCAACTAGCTGAGACTACAGGCATGCACCACCGTGCCCAGCTAATTTTTGTATTTTTAGTAGAGATGAGGTTTCACCTTGCTGACCAGGATGGTCTCAATCTCTTGACCTCGTGATCCACCCACCTCGGCCTCCCAAAGTGCTGGGATTATAGGCCTGAGCCACGGCACCTGGCCAGAGACCAGTGATTTCTAATTTAGGATGCCTGTTTATCTTTTAGTTTTAATTTATGCCCAAGATAAGGTCAAGTTTAGTAAATGTCTCGTGTGTTTGAATGGAATGTACATATTTGATTTGGAGTCAAAGCATTTTCCCTTTAAAAAAAATATACATGTATTTCACATACGTATGCCACAAACTCTTTCTCATGCATTACCTAAATGAAATATTATTCTTTTTTTTTTTTTTTGCCGGATGTGGTGGCTCTTGACTGTAATCTCAGCACTTTGGGAAGCCAAGGTGGGAGGAATACTTGAGGCCAGGAGTTTGAGATCAGCCTGGGCAACATAGCGAGACATCATGTCTACAAAAATCTAAAAAAATTAGCTGGGCATGGTGGTGTGTGCCTGTAGTCCCAGCTACTTGGGCAGGGGAGGCGGGTAGGTTGGGGAGGCAGCGAGGCTGCAGGGAGCCGTGATTGGCCTGCTGCTCTCAGCCTGGGATCAGAGCGAGAGCTTGTCTCAAAAAATATTTTTATTGTGGGAAAATATGCATAATATAAAACTTACCATCTTAACCATTTTTAAGTGTGTAGTTCAGTGGCACTAAACACATTTATATTGTGTAAGCATCCCCTCATCCATTTCCGTAACTGCGGGTCTTGTGAAACTGAAACTCTGTTCTCATAAAACAGTAACTCCCATTTCTTCTCCAGCTGGTGCAAACCATCACTCTACTTTCTGTCTCTGATTTTGACCACTTTTTTTTTTTTTGAGACGGAGTTTCGTTCTTGTTACCCAGGCTGGAGTGCAGTGGCGCGATCTCGGCTCACCGCAACCTCCGCCTCCTGGGTTCAGGCAATTCTCCTGCCTCAGCCTCCTGAGTAGCTGGGATTACAGGCACGCGCCACCATGCCCAGCTAATTTTTTGTATTTTTAGTAGAGATGGGGTTTCACCGTGTTGACCAGGATGGTCTTGATCTCTTGACCTCATGATCCACCCGCCTTGGCCTCCCAAAGTGCTGGGATTACAGGCGTGACCCACAGCATCCAGCCCCGATTTTGACCACTTTAAGTACCTCACATATACTTAATCAGACAGTATTTGTTATTTTGTGACTGGTTTATTCATTTAGCATAATGTCCTCAAGTTTCACTCATGTCACAGCATGTCAGAATCTCCTTCCTTATTCAGGCTGTGTAACAAATGCTGTATTTACAGACCATGTTTCACAGATCCCTTCGTGTTGATGAACACTTGGGTTACTTCCATGTTTCAGCTATTGTGACTAATGTTTCTATTAACATGAGTGTCCAGATACCTCTTGGAGAGAGCCTGCTTTCAATTCTTATGGGTTGCTGTATCTTTTGTTAATTCTGTTTTTATATTTTTCAGAAAATATGATATAGTTTTCCACAGTGGCCGAACCATTTAACATTTATACATTACTAGGGTACTAGGGTTCCAGTTTCTCTACCTTCTCATCAAAACTTGTTATTTTGGTATATATATATATATTTTTTTGGTAGTTGCCATCCTAATGGATGGGAGGTATTACGGTAGTTTTGATTTCTAGTTCCCTAATGGTTAGTGACATTGAGCCTCTTTTTATGTGCTTATTGGCTATTGGCCATTTGTATATCTTTGGAGAAATGTCTACTCCAGTCCTTTTCACATTTTGAATAAGATTGTTTTGTTAGTTTTAGAAACTCCGCATAATCTGGATTTTAACCCCTTGTAAGATACATGCTTTGCAAATATTTTCTCCCATTCTGTTGGTTGACATTTTGCTCTTGACATTGTCTTTGTGTTTGAGACAGTCTTGCTCTGTCACCCAGGTTGGAGTGCCGTGGCGTGATCTGAGCTTGCTGCAGCCTCCACCTCCCGGGTTCAAGTGATACTCCTGCCTCAGCCTCCCAAGTTGCTGGGATTATGGGCGCCTGCCACCAGGCCTGGCTAATTTTTGTATTTTTAGTAGAGAAAGCATTTCACCACGTTGGCCAGGGGTCTCAAACTCCTGGCCTCAAGTGATATGCCTGCCTCGGCCTCCCAAAGTGCTGGGATTACAGGTGTGAACCACCGCACCTGGCCGATATTGTCTTTTGATGTACAAAATTTTAAAATTTTTATAAAGTCCAGTTTGTCTGTTTTTTCTTTTGTCTGTGTCATATTCAAGAAATAATAGCCAAATCTATGTCTGGAAGCTTTTTCCCTGCATTTTCTTCTAAGAGTTTTATACTTTCAGGCCTTCCATTTAGCTCTTCAATCCATTTTGTATTGATTTTTGTTGATGATATTAAGGGTCCAAATTTATTCTTTTGCATGTGACCGTAGGTGGTGTGTAATCTTTGCTAATAGTTTGTAATTATCTGAAAGGTATATTAGCTCAGATACAATGATACTGTATTTGTCATTATCTGCTTGTGTGTGAAGTGATATTGCGAGGAACACATATGTCCATGAGAGCTATAACTTGGGGAACTGGATCTTGGTGTTTGAAAATTATTATTATTATT
>NW_016107505.1:863747-864756 GCF_001604975.1 Cebus imitator
GAGCGAAACTCCGTCTCAAAAAAAAAAAATAAATAAACCTAAAAAAAAAAAAAAAAAAAAAACCTAGAGAAACGTGTGCTTGTATGTACCAAACTACACATAAATGGAAGCATCATTTATGTTAGACAAAAATAAGACAGACATGTGAAGTGCCAGTCAGCTCTACCATTCACATGCCTTTGTGTGGAGAAAGATGAAACTTCTTCCCTAGATGATGATTGATGCAAGATACATGTGAGGACATCCATAATTCTGAGCTGCTTTAGGCTGCTGAGACTTAACTCTGCAATCATATTCTTCTCCAGGTATCATTCATTCTTTATTTTTGAGGATCTTTCTTTTCCTTCTGGAGACACCTGAGCCCACAATCCTGGGACAATATGGCAGAATCTTTTTTTTCGGATTTTGGCTTGTTGTGGTATCTGAAGGAGCTCAGAAAGGAAGAGTTTTGGAAATTTAAGGAGCTCCTCAAACAAGAACCTTTGAAATTGGAACTCAAGCCGGTCCCCTGGACCGAGTTGAAAAAGGCTTCCAAAGAAGATGTAGCAAAGCTTCTGGACACACATTACCCAGGAAAACGGGCATGGGAGCTGACGCTGAACCTGTTCCTACAGATCAGTCGGAAGGACCTCTGGACGAAGGCTCAGGAAGAGATGAGTAGGTGCTGGATGGAGGGGCGGGGACCCAAGGGGCAAGGTCGGTTCACTGGGACCAGGTGATGTCACTTTGAATGAGTGGCCACGGCCTCCACCCGATGAGAATGTGTGTGGGTCGGCGTGAGAGGTGGAGGTAGGACAAGTTGCAAGGCTGGGCTGTTCATGTTCCGGCCAGTGATGAACTGGGGGCGGATGGTGTCCTGAATACAAACTGTTCACCTAAGGAGAGTCTTCTCGCTTTTCCACCCCAAGTGGAGTCATTGCTATTATAGGAGATGACTGGGCAGTTAGCGTGTGCATTACCATGTCTACTGAGATGGTAGTTGCCTGTCCTTTTTTTTTTTTTTTTTTAA
>NW_016107505.1:865876-867523 GCF_001604975.1 Cebus imitator
AATACAGAGGGTTTCGCCATGTTGCCCAGGCTGGTCATGAACTCTTGGGCTCAAGTGATCCACCTGCCTAGGCCTCCCAAAGTGCTGGGATTACAGGAGTGAGCCACCATGCCCACTGCCTGTCTTCCTGACCAGACACGAACCAGACACGTACCAAGGAGTAGGTGGAATGGTAGTATTTAAGACGATCCCAGACAGTGTATGTCCTGGGTACTACAGGAAACACTCTTGAGAACTTGCTTGGAGGTTCTAGTAGGAGAGCACAGCTCCTTTTCTGCCCGTGACCAAAGGACAGCTTTCCTCTAAGGGGGAAGGTTGCTGTCTTTGACCCAGGGGAGAGCTTCAGGACGGACGCACACAGAGCGGTGAGGGAGGAAGGGGACACCCACCTCGCTGGCCAGATCAGCCAGATTCGCCCCAGGGATGAATGGCATGACAGACCTCACAGCCAGGTTGCCCTCACGTCCTGGAAGCGCTCTTTCTGCATAATGTGTTTTCATTCTCATCACAACCCAGGAAAGGTTTACAGGTGAGAAAACTGGACAAAACAGTGTTCCCAGACGTTACATGACTTTTCCAAAAGTGACAGATCTGACTGTGAACCAGTTCTGGCGGACTCATTGATGGGGCTTGTGCCCACCTCTGGGGGGAAACAGGAAAACCTAAATACACTCTTACAGGTATATAGTAATTAGTGTTTGCTTCTGAGGATTGTTATCTTCTCCCTCTGCTTTTGAGTTCAATCAAGTTCTGTTACATTGATTTCTGTTTTGTTCATGTCTCTTCTTTGTGTTGGTAATTCTAATTTGAGACCTTATTTCATATCCCCAGATGCTTGAGGATATTTTATTTGATTTGGAGTTGCTTGCTGTGTTAGCTTTCTTTCTTTTTTTTTCTTCTTTTCTTTCCATGGAGTCTCACTCTGTCACCCAGGCTGGAGTGCAGTGGTGTGATCTCGGTTCACTGCAACTTTGACTCCCAGGTTAAAGCAATTCTCCTGCCTCAGCCTCCCAAGCAGCTGGGATTATAGGCATGCACCACCACGCCCAGGTAATTTTTGTATTGTTTAGTAGAGACAGGGTTTCACCATGTTGCTCAGGTTGGTCTTGAACTCCTGAGCTCAGGTGATCCTCCTGCCTTGGCCTCCCAGAGTGCTGGGATTATAGATGTGCGCCACTGCGCCTGGCAGTTTTCTTTATCTGTGTGGTTAGTGTCTTTGATTTTTCTGCTGAAAATTTTATGTTGGCAGATGAAAGAGTGGCTGAGTCAATGTCTAAACTGAGAGTTCCCCACTTGAGACACTGAATCCTAAATGTCCTATTTCATCTCTGAGATGGTACATGAATATTGTAATGTGACCTTTTCTTTTTTTTTTCTTTTTATAGATGGGGTTTCACCATGTTGGCCAGGCTGGTCTTGAACTCCTGACCTCATGATCCACCCATCTCGGCCTCCCAAAGTGCTGGGATTACAGGCATGAGCCACCGCGCCTGGCCAACCTTTTCATTGTTTTTAAGAGGAGGAGAGGAGGCCGGGCGCGGTGGCTCAAGCCTGTAATCCCAGCACTGTGGGAGGCCGAGGCGGGTGGATCACGAGGTCAAGAGATCGAGACCATCCTGGTCAACATGGTGAAACCCCGTCTCTACT
>NW_016107505.1:868133-871381 GCF_001604975.1 Cebus imitator
TAGTAGAGACGGGGTTTCACCATGTTGACCAGGATGGTCTCGATCTCTTGACCTCGTGATCCACCCGCCTCGGCCTCCCAAAGTGCTGGGATTACAGGCTTGAGCCACCGCGCCCGGCCTTTAAGAATTTTATCTCAAAAAAACCTGAGGATGTCAGCAAATATTTATTATGGGCAAATATAGAAAGTGAAAACAGGATGATAAACCCATTCAATTAAATAGGGTTTTGGGTTTTGCTGGGCATAGTGGCTCATGCCTGTAATCCCAGCACTTTGGGAGGTTGAGGTGGGCAGATCACCTGAGATCAGGGGTTCAAGACCAGCCTGGTCAACATGGCGAGACCCTGTATCTACCAAACATACAAAAATTAGCCAGGTGTGATGGCTTGCACCTGTAATCCCAGCTGCTCTCGAGGCTGAGGTATGAGAATCTCTTGAACCTGGGAGGCAAAAGTTGTAGTGAGCTGAGATCACACCACTGACTCTAGCCTAGGCCATAGAATGAGACTCCATCTCACAAAATAATAAAGAGCATAGGGTTTTATGATGGAAAATGTGCATGAATTTAGAAAGATGTCCATAACGTTCAGTCAAAAACAATGTTCCAAAATAGTACATACAATGTAACTCGACTGTAGAGATAAAAATTAGGCCGAAGAAAAACATGGAGTAATACAGACTCAGGTCAAGCTATGAACCATGATTACATACATTGATGAAATTTTGGAATGGCCTTACTTCCTTTCTCTTTATCTACATGTTTTATTGTTATTATTATTTTTTTGAGACAGAGTCTCACTGTGTCACCAGGTGCCAGGCTGGAGTGCAGTGGTGCAATCTTGACTCACTGCAACCTCCACCTCCTGGGTTCAAGCAATTCTCCTGCCTCAGCCTCCCGAGTAGCTGGGACTACGGGCGCGTGCCTCCATGCCCAGCTAATTTTTGTATTTTTTGGTAGAGACAGGGTCTCACCATGTTGGTCAGGCTGGTCTCGAACTCCTGGCGTCAAGTGATCCTCTTGCCTCAGTACTCCCAGAGTGCTGGGGTTACAGGCGTGAGCCACCGTGCCTAGCACCTGTGTTTTAAGTTCGAGACAGCTTTACAATAATAACTTTGCACAAGCTGTGTCACTGCTCAGAGACTTGAAGAACTCCTCTGTGGTGGTGGTAAAGGGATATAGCGGAGAATAAAAATGGATGCTGCGCCCTCTTGTGTCCACAGTTGAGCGTGCAAGGAGAACAAACACCTTGGAGGAACCATCCTTGCCTTTATGTGAGCAACTGTAGGGTCCTTTGCAGTCTGTTCATTCCCTTCCCAGACTCGAGATTTTTCTGCAATTTGAAAACTCAGATTATGAACAGGATTTTAATTTTTCTCCCTTTCCCATTTCTCATCACTCATTAAACTTTGCATAAAATATGTATTTTGCTGATAGGTGACCTGCTATCAGTTTAATTAAAGAGAATGCAGAAATTAGGGGAAAGTTACATAGACGGAATGAATTTGAGAAGCAATTGATACAGTGAAACTTTTTTTTTTTTGGAGACAGAGCCTCACTCTGCTGCCCACGCTTGAGTGCAGTGGTACGATCTTGGCTTATTGTGATCTCCAGCCTCCTAGGTTCAAGCCAATTCCTGTGCCTTGGCCTCCTGAGTAGCTGGAACCACAGGCACGTGCCACCACACCTGGCTAATTTTTGTATGTTTAGTAGAGACGGGGTTTCACTATGCGGGCCAGGCTGGTTTTCAGCCCCCGTCCTCCCAAAGTGTTGGGATTATAGGTGTGAGCCACCGCACCCGGCCAAAATTCTTACAAGTTTCTAAATTTTGGCTTGATAACAGCTATCACTGGAAATATCAGATAAAGGTTGCAATCCAGGTTCTTAATCATCAGGATTAAGAGAGACTGTCATCAAGAGACCCGAAAGCCATTGTCATGTTAGGAGTATACGTGAACTACCACTGAAGGATGAAAGGAATGTCTTTATGTCTGTCCCGATGTACAGGGAAGGCAAAGCTGGCTGATGAGAGAAGGTAGGGTAGGATTTTGTTTCTAATCATTGGAGTAACATTGGATGTTGGAACAGAAACACTCAAATCTCAGTTACTATAACACTGTTGACCAAAATGACGTGACAGAAAGGCCGGTGAAGGCCGTAAAGGCAAGTTGAAAGAAGGAAGGTTCAGGTGAGCAAGGCAGCTCACATCTGTAATTCCGGCACGTGGGTGGGTCGCTTGAGCCCAGGAGTTAGAAACCACCTTAGGCAACGTAGTGAAATCCCATCTCTACCAAAAAAACAAACCAAAAAACCAAAATTAACCGTGTGGTGGCATACGCCTATAGTCCCAGCTACGTGGGAGTCTGATGCAGGAGGATCACTTGAGCCTGGGAGTGGGAGGCTACAATGAACTGACATTGTGCCGCTGCACTCCAGCCTGGGTGACGGAGTGAGATCCTGTCTGCAAAGGAAAAACAAGCGATGGTTCAGAGGTGCATTTCTGAAATTCAGTACAGCCGGCATGGTGCAAGAGAAATAACCTAGACCTTACGGCTTCAGAGCCAACACACATGGGACATACACCTGACCCTTGATACTGATTAGTCTAAATTAGTCCGGAAACACCAACTCGATACGTTATTTGGAAAGTAGAAACAGGATGAATTGTAATGAGTTGTTGAGGTGAAATGTGCGGAGTCAGCCGTCGCACTCTCATCCCTGACTCCCGGTAGATACTTAGCAAATAAACGGTGTAAACGGTGGTGCTTTCGGATTCTGTACTGGGGAGATGCCACCCCTTCCAGCTTGGAATGTAATTGTCAGGCGTTCACACCTCACAGTGGCCTGCCACTCTAGGTTTCCAATTTGGTCACGTGTTTCCACGAACGGGATTTCAGACAGATTATGCTCCAGACAAAACTAAGTTAACCAGCCTGGTTATCTTGATATGTACGCCAGTCTTGGCCTGTGTGTTCAGGTGAACCTTTAGGCGTCATTCTGCCAATGAAGAGAGTCAAATTCTGTAGTATATTTAAAAAGATTTGGGCCGGGCGCGGTGGCTCAAGCCTGTAATCCCAGCAATTTGGGAGGCCGAGGCAGGTGGATCACGAGGTCAAGAGATCGAGACCAACCTAGTCAACATGGTGAAACCCCGTCTCTACTAAAAATACAAAAAATTAGCTGGGCATGGTGGTGCGTGCCTGTAATCCCAGCTACTCAGGAGGCTGAGGCAGGAGAATTGCCTGAACCCA
>NW_016107505.1:872956-875951 GCF_001604975.1 Cebus imitator
GTGATCCACCCGCCTCGGCCTCCCAAAGTGCTGGGATTACAGGCGTGAGCCACCGCTCCCGGCTCGGGTTAAATTTTAAAAGCACTCTAAGAATGTCCTCCATTCAGACGGCTGGCGGGTATTAGAATTTTATTTTTTGTTTACAGTTCTGAGGAGTGTAAAAGAATGAGTTCGTTTTTAACCATCTTCTGTTCTCATTAACACAGGTAAACTAAACCCATATAGAAAGCAAATAAAGGAAAAATTTCAACTCATATGGGAAAAGGAAACCTGTCTTCACGTCCCTGAGCATTTCTACAAAGAAAGCATGAAGCATGAGTGTACAGTATTGAATAAGGCATATTCTGCTGCAGCTACACCAGTCACTGTGGTCGTGGAAGGTCCTGATGGAATCGGAAAAACAACCCTTTTAAGAAAAGTGATGTTGGACTGGGCAGAGGGAAACTTATGGAAGGACAGGTTCACATTTGTATTTTTCCTCACTGTCTATGAAATGAACAGTATCACAGAGACCAGCTTACCGGAGCTCCTCTCTAGGGACTGGCCTGAGTCTTCAGAGAAGATCGAAGACGTTTTTTCCCAGCCAGAGCGAATTCTGTTGATCATGGATGGCTTTGAGCAACTGAAGCTTGACCTGGACCATACGGCTGACTTGTGTGACGACTGGAGGCAGCGGCAGCCACTGCCAATTATCCTGAGCAGTTTGTTGCAAAAAAAGATGCTCCCGGAGTGCTCCCTGCTTCTTGCATTGGGACAAGTGGGTATGCGAAAGAACTATTTTGTGTTGGAGCATCCCAAACTCATCAAGCTCTCAGGATTCACTGAACCTGAAAGGAAGATGTATTTCTCCTGCTTCTTTGGTGAGAAGAATAAAGCCTTGAAAGTCTTTAATTTTGTGAGAGAGACTGGACCGCTGTTTATCTTGTGCCATAATCCCTTTATATGCTGGTTGGTCTGTACTTGCATGAAATACAGGCTAGAGAGGGGGGAAGACCTTGAAATAAACTCCCAAAACACCACCTCCTTACATGCATCCTTTATAACAAACGTATTCAAAGCAGGAAGTCAGAGTTCTCCACCCAAGTTGAACAGAGCCCGACTGAAAAACCTCAGTGCTTTGGCTGCAGAGGGACTGTGGACACATACGTTTGTGTTTTGCCGTGAGGATCTCCGGAGGAATGGGTTATCTGAGTCTGAGGGCTTGATGTGGGTGGGTATGAAGCTTCTCCAGAGGTCAGGTGACTGTTTTACCTTCGTCCACGTGTGTATCCAAGAGTTCTGTGCCGCCATGTTTTATTTGCTCAAAGGACCCAAAGACTGTCCTAACCCGGCCATTGGAAGCATAACCCAGCTTGTGAGAGCAAGTGTGGCTCAACCTCAAAACTTCTTGACCCAGATGGGGGTATTTGTGTTTGGAATTTCCACAGAAGAAATCGCCAGCATGCTGGAGACATCCTTTGGTTTTCCACTGTCAAAAGACCTCCAGCAGGAAATAGCCCAGTGCCTTAAAAGTTTCAGTCAGTGTGAAGCTGACAGGGAAGCCATAGGTTTCCAGGAATTATTCAGTTGTTTATTTGAAACTCAGGAAAAAGAATTTGTAACACAGGTGATGAATTTCTTTGAAGAAGTTTACATTTATATTGCTAACATAGAACACTTGGTCATAGCTTCATTCTGCGTGAAGCATTGTCACAACTTAACTACACTTCGCCTGTGTATGGAGAATATCTTTCCCGATGACTCAGGATGTGTTTCAGAGTGAGTCTGGCTGTCAATCCCCCACCCCAGGCTCTACACTTGGGGTTTGTGCTAGTGTCCAGTGGGTATTTCATGGGCCTTAGCTATTGTGTTTAAGAGCACGGAGGCTGTGGTCAGAAAGGCTTCCCTTCCAGCCTTGGCACTACTGTTTGCCAGCTGTGGGATCATGAGCTTCAACTTCTTGAACTTTTTCTATTTGTATAAAGAGGAATAAAAGTTTTATCTACTTCATAAGGCCAACGTGTGAAGTTAAGAGGCTAGCAGGATTTTTCTTTTTTGAGATGGAGTCTTGCTCTATCACCCATGCTGGAGTGCAGTGGCGTGATCTCGGCTCATTGCAACTTCCACCTCTGGTGTTCAAGCGACTCTCCTGCCTCAGCCTCCTGAGTAGCTGGGATTACAGGCCTGCGCCGCCGTCTCTGGCTAATTTTTGTATTTTTGTTAGAGATGGGGTTTTGCCATGTTAGCCAGGCTGGTCTCGAACTCCTGAACTCAGGTGATCCGCCCAAAGTGCTGGGATTACAAGCATGAGCCACTGTGGCCTGCCTTCCACCTCTTTTGCCTTTTTTTTTTTCCCCCCAATTTTATTGTTTTCAGACTGTGCTTCCCCACCTCCCCCCGAGCATGTGCAGTATCCTCTGGTGACCTCACTGGGAGGGGACTCTTGTTCATGGTAATGTTTTTGGATGTAGCTCCCTGTCCACTGAGAGGTCACCAAATAACCCTTGTTCACATAACAATCAAGTATTCTCATCTAAAAGAGGAGGGAATGCAGCAGAATAAGGCTGAATAGCTTGTGCAGGGTCACACAGTTACAAAGTGCTTACACCAGAGTTTGATTCCAGTCAATTACTCTTGTCTCAGGATCCACCTTATTTTTACTTCCAACTTTTAAGTTCGAGGGTCCACGTACAGCATGTGCAGGTTCCTAACGTAGGTAAACGTGTGCCGTGGTGGTTTGCTGCACAGATCGCTTCATCACCCAGGTATTAAGCCCGGCATCCACTAGCTACTCTTCCTGATGCTCTCCCTCCTCCCAACCCCACACGCCAACAGGCCTCAGTGTGTGTCGTTCCCTCCCTGTGTCCGTGTGTTCTCATTGTTCATCTCCCACTTAGAAGTGAGAACATGTGGTATTTGGTTTTCTCTTGCTGCACTGGTTTGCTGAGGATAATGGCTGCCAGCTCCATCCATGTCCCTGCAAAGGACATGGTCTTGTTCCTTTTTATGGCTGCAT
>NW_016107505.1:876681-878355 GCF_001604975.1 Cebus imitator
ATTCTCCTGCCTCAGCCTCCTGAGTAGCTGGGACTACAGGCATATGCCACACACCCGGCTAATTTGTTTTTATTTTTAGTAGAGACATGGTTTTGCCATGTTGGCCAGGGTGGTCTTGAACTCCTGACCTCAGGTGATGTGCCTGCCTCGGCCCCCCAAAGTGCTGGGACTACAGGTGTATGCCACCACACCTGGCTAATGTTTGTAATTTTAAGTAGAGATGGAGTCTTGCTCTGTTGCCCAGGCTGTTCTCAAACTCCTGGGCTCAAGTGATTCTCTTGCCCCAGCCTCCCAAAGTGCTGGGATTACAGGCTTGAGCCACTCTGCCCGGCCAGGGCCTGCTTTCTGACTACTGTGTCATGTTGCTTCAGTTTGCCTGGCTGACTTTCTCCCTCTTCAGGCCTGGGTGTCGCGTCAGCTTTGAGGGGCTTTGGAAATGGTGTTCTTCCTGTTTTGAGAATGTCTTGAATGTAGTTTAGTCACTGGATGATCAGTCTCTGTTCTCTCTAGACACAATGAGAAGCTCATGTACTGGCGGGAGCTTTGCTCAATGTTCAGTAACAACAAGAACTTCCAGACGTTAGACATGGAGAACACCAGCTTCGATGATGCCTCCCTGACCATTCTTTGCAAAGCGCTGGCTCAGCCTGTTTGTAAACTCCAAAAACTCATGTAAGTTCAATGTTAACTTGTCCTTTAAGCAAATAGCAGAGTTTCCTTCTCTCTACTTGTGCCTTTTTTGAAGAAGACCAGTGTGTAAATGAAGAGCTGCAGTCCAGTATATTAAACATAGTGACATCTAGAATGAAATCTAGTCGTAGGGACAGGGAGGGAGCAGTCCTGGTTAGGGGTGAGCTTTGCTTGGATGTGGATGGATGGAGAAGAGATGTTTCCCAGGTGAGAAAGGAAGAGTGCTGAGGACAGAAAAACAGCCTTCAATTTTGTAAAAAAGAAAAATAATAAAGATAAGCATAATAGGTAGCATTGATAAAACAGAGCAGGGTGCTAATGTGCAACAGTTTCTTCAGCTTCTTTGAACCCTAATGACGTTTTTGTTATTTTATACACATAATGTATGAGAGGGTAGAGAGAAACACAGTTGTTCCTGATACTTCACTTGTCTTGATTTGCCTGGGCCATGCTGTTCTCTTCAACCCTATGAGCCAACTTACTGCTGTTGGGTTAAATTTAAGTCTTCCTTCAGCTTGAAAGGTCATGTCATCATGGAAGACTTTCTATGCTCCCAAAGCACCTTATACATATTTTTGGTAAGAGTGCATCAAATTATTGGCCAACATATTGTGCAGAAGAAAGTGAACATAGCAGACTCAAGACTGCTGTCTCTAGAAAGAGATGTCTTGAAACTCGGACTTCAGGAGAGTTTCCACGAACCTAACTGATGACAGTGGTTCACTGTACAGAATATGTGGATGACAGGGAATGCCTACTTTCCATGGGCAGGTGGTACCTGGGTATCGCTCGTACATTGAGTGGATCACTCCGCCAGCAATCCCCGCGGCCCCTCCAGCCTGCCATTTCCTTCTGCAATCTGCCCTTAATTTTGATTCTGGTCTACTCAAAATTCCCATTCTGGTTTTTGAACATGGCAAAATATTTACTTTTAAAATTCTGTCATTTCTTTTCTTTTCTTTTCTTTTTTTTTTTTTTTTTTTT
>NW_016107505.1:878691-885469 GCF_001604975.1 Cebus imitator
ACGGGGTTTCACCATGTTGACCAGGATGGTCTCGATCTCTTGACCTCGTGATCCACCCGCCTCGGCCTCCCAAAGTGCTGGGATTACAGGCGTCTTTTCTTTTTTTTTTTAAAGATGAGGTTTCAGCAGGATGGCCAGGCTGGTCTTGAACTCCTGACCTCAGGCGATCCACCCACCTCGGCCTCCCAAAGTGCTAGGATTACAGGCGTGAGCCACCGCCCCCAGCCAGAATTCTGTCATTTCTTAAAGTTGACTAGGAGAGAAATCAGGGTGTACTCATCTGCTGTAATACCAGGAGTCTCATGCAGCAGTTTTTACGTGTCATGTATTTATACTTATTGTGTCTGGTTTGTAAATACACATTTATCAGGCTAATATATAAATATATATTTATCTGGTTTATATATGAATTTTGTCTGGTTTATAAGTACATATTCTGGTTTGCAAATACATATTTATCTGGTAAATATCTGGTTTATAGATACGTATTTGGTTTATAAATACACATATGGCAAATACATGTAGATATTAAAATAAAAGCCAACATGAATTGGCCGTGTTGCAGGCATTACAATAAATGCTAATTTCTTTTTTTTGAGATGGTGTTTTGCCCTTGTTGCCCAGGCTGGAGTGCAATGGCGTGATCTCAGCTCACTGCAACCTCTGCCTCCCAGGTTCCAGCGATTATACTACCTCTGCCTCCTGAGTAGCTGGAATTACAGACACGCACCACCACACTTGGCTAATTTTTCGTATTTTTAGTAGAGATGGGGTTTCGCCTTGTTGGCCAGGCTGGTCTCAAACTCCTGACTTCATGTGATCCGCCTGCCTCAGCCTCCTGAAGTGCTGGGATTACAGGTGTAAGCCACTGTGCACGGCCTTAAATGCTAATTTCTCAATCACCATGACTGTATTTTTAATTTTATGAAGAGTCTGGACCACACAGCCATTGGGTTATTTGCCCAATCTTGCAAAAGCAACAAGGAGAAGAGCAAAATGTCAAATCCAGTTTTCTGTAATTCTGGAGCCTGAGTTTTTTTTGACAGTGCTTAACATTGTCTCCTTTATTTAAAAAATCTTAGTTTTGAAAAGGAAATGGGTTCTTTCCTTGGGTAACGATTTTGCTTGGAGCATTAACTCAGATATGTGCCTATCTGTTTTATGTGAGGCATTAATCTTGGAACACAAAGAGGTACAAGCATAGTTTGTCCCTGTTCTCAGGGGCTCAGTTTAACATGGGATTCATCTGACTCATTTTCCTTCTGTGCTTCGTGTTACGTACTAGTGGACAGACTAGGAAGAAACAGGAAAATTCTCAAGAGCTTGAGCCTCTGTGCTTGTCTGGTGTCTGGAGATACCATCGAGAAATAATTTATGAGCAGGAGTAACCAGAATTCCAGAAACAGTGTTGTGAGGCCAAGTATTCAGGGCAGGAAGAATCGTACAAGAGGTGTCTGGCTTTGTGCTGGGATCTCGTTGCATGACTGTATTTTTTTAATCTTTTGCAGGCTTACTTTTATGTCTAACTTTGGACATGATTCAGAATTATTTAGGGCTGTTCTTCACAACCCTCACCTGAAAAGTCTGAGCCTGTATGGCACTGGCCTCTGCCGCACCGACGTCAAGTACCTGTGTGAGGCGCTGAGGCACCCGATGTGCAAGATCGAAGAGCTCATGTGAGTCTGGGCTGTTGGTGCCAAATGGTGTTTTCCCCAAGGTGGGCTTTGCAGTTTGAATGTTCTCGTTTTCCTTCTGGAGGGTCACTGCATCAGTCCTCACCTCTCTTGTTTTTCATCTTTTGGATCTCGGTCTGTCTGGTAAGGTGAAGGAAGATTCCAGTGGGCAAGGCCTGCTCTCAGAAGGTTTGTTTTCACCTTTCCGTCTCACTTTAATTACTTTTTTTTTTTTTTTTGAGACAGGGTCTCACTCTGTTGTCCTGACTGGAGTGCAGTGACACAATCTTGGCTCACTGCAACCTCAGCCTCCTGGGCTCAAGCAATCCTTCCACCTCAGCCTCCTGGGTGGCTAGGATTACAGGTGCACGCCACCACACACAGCTAATTTTTATATTTTCTGTAGAGATGGGGTTTCACCCTATTGCCCAGGCTGATCTCGAACTCCTGGTCTCAAGTGATCTGCCCGCCCTGACCTCCTAAAGTACTGGGATTACAGTACTCCACATGGGCCGCTGCACCCAGCCTCATCTCATGGACACCTCACTTGATACTTCTTGGTTCTACTGTCAACAAACCAGGATAAAACAACACCATTTTTTTCCCTAAAGATATTTATAGAAACTTAAAAGTGAAGCATGTTAATGATCACAAGTGTGATTGTCTTAATTCGGCAGTTGACAGCATTAAAGCCAAGGAAAACGTGACTTGCCCAAAGTAACGTTTCTCTTGAAAATTTTCTGGGCTGCCCCTATCTAATTGGGTGATTTTTAGGAGAGCCTGTGTATCTTTCAAAAGAGAACAAAGGGAAGTCATTGGGGCAGCAATAAACAAAGTCAGCTCATGAAACCCGCCAAGAGAATAATACGGTCTTCTCTCTCCCAGTTCACTGTCTTTTTGTTGCAGTAACCATCAAAATGTAATTGACAGATTCACATATACTCTGTTAATTTTATGCATCCAGATTTATCGGGAGAAAGAGGCAGGTTCTGTGCATAAGGGTTGTTTGTAGAACTGCTGTGGATATCATTCCTCATTGAAGCTGTTTCCGTATCATGGCAACTTTAAAAAAAAAAAAAAATTATACTTTAAGTTCTGGGGTACATGTGCAGAACGTGCAGGTTTGTTACATAGGTATACATGTGCTATAGCAGTTTGCTGCATCCATCCCCCCGCCCCACCCTATCATCTACATTAGGTATTTCTCCTAATGCTATCCCTCCCCTATCCCCCGTCCCCCTGCTCTCCCTCCTCTAGTCCCATAGGCCCCAACAGGCCCCGGTGTGTGATGTTCCCCACCCTGTGTCCATGTGTTCTCATTGTTCAACACCCATTTGAGTGAGAACATGCGGTGTTTAGTTTTCTGTTCCTGTGTCAGTTTGCTGAGACTGATGGTTTCTAGCTTTATCCATGTCCCTGCAAAGGACATGATCTTGTTCCTTTTTTTATGGCTGCATAATATTCCATGGTGCATGTGTGCTACATTTTCTTTATCCAGTCTATCATTGATGGGCATTTGGGTTGGTTCTAAGTCTTTGCTATTGTGAACAGTGCATGACAACCTTTTTTTTTTTCAACTTCTACTCTTTCTCTTCTTGGGAAACTTTGAAAATTCCATAGTATTTTGCTGTTTCATAATTACATTATTTGTATAGGGTTTCATCTATTAAATATTAACATAATGATTGGGGAACATAATGTAGGTAGAAATGTTGCCTTTTGGGGCAGACTAACCATTCTTCATTTACTTCAGTGTGGTGGTGGTGGTGGGAGGTAGAGGAGGTCTTCAAATCAGGTTCTCTCTAGCTAAGTAGTTGTCAATGGGGAGAGTTTTGTCTCTTAGGGGATGTCAATGTTGAGAGGCACGTTCAGTGATCACAACTGAGTTGGGGGGTGCTGCTGGCATCTGGTGGATAGAGACCAAGCCCATTAATCTGTTTTCACGCTGCTGGAAAAACATACCTGAGATTGGGCAATTTACGAAAGGAAGGGATTTATTGGATTTACCATAGTTCCATATGGCTGGGGCGGCCTCACAATCATGGTGGAAGGTGAAAGGCACATCTCACGTGGTGGCAAACAAGAGAAAAGAGCGTGTGCAGGGAAATTCCCCTTTATAAAACCATCAGATCTTGTGAGACTTAACGGTCACGAGAACAGCATGGGAAAGACCTGCCCCCATGATTTAATTATCTCCCACTGGGTCCCTCCCATAACACGTGGGAATTATGGGAGCTACGTGATGAGATTTGGGTGGGGACACAGAGCCAAACCACATCACCAAGGTTGCTGCTAAATACCCAGTAATGTACAGGACAGCTCCCCAACAATGAAGGATTATCTAGTCCAAATGTCAGCAGTGCTAGTCTGTGAAGTGTCCTAGGATAGATGAGAGTGATGCTTCTCTTCTGGTGGTGGGAGTGGTCAGCTTGGCTAAAACAGAATGAGATATTTGCTTAAATCTAATGCAGGGCTCTTGTACTAGGAAAAAAGCCATTCTATAGTATGCAGAGGCCCTGGACAAACATTTTTATGGATACTGCCACCTTAATTCATGTGTGTCTGGAAACCTTTATGACAAACACCTGTTTTTCCACATCAGCCATTTTACTTTGTCGCTGTTTACTTTTTATTGAAAGATTATTATATTCACAGGAAATCAGTATAGAGAAGTCCCACGTACCAATCATCACCCAGCTTCCACCAAAGGTAGCACCTTACATAATACCAGTGCATTCTTACAACGAGGAAATTTTACTAATGAAATGTACAAAGCTGTTTTAATTTTTAAATTAAAAACTTTTTTTAAGATGGAGTTTCACTCTTGTTGCCTAGGCTGGAGTGCAGTGGCGCCATCTCGGCTCACCATAACCTCTACCTCCCAGGTTCAAGTGATTCTCCTGCCTTAGTCTCCCAAGTAGCTGGAATTACGGGCATGTACCACCATGCCTGGCTAATTTTTTGTATTTTTAGTAGAGACAGGATTTCTCCATGTTGGCTAGGCTGGTCTCAAACTCCTGACCTCAGGTGATCCACCAGAGTCAGCCTCCCAAAGTGCCGGGATTACAGGTGTGAGCCACTGCGCCCAGCCCAAAGCTGCTTTTAAAAAATAACTTTTTATAAAACTTGCAGTGAAACTAGACTTAATCAGTATCTTTTAACCAGAGGCTTCCCTGGATTATACTCCCATGAAATGAACGTGTTCCACTTGTCCCACCTTCTCACCAACATTTGATGGCGTTGATCTTTTCAAATCCATTCTGCTTAGGGCATAATGTGTGAGTGGATTTAATTTGCATTTCTCTGATGACTAAGAATTTGAGTGCCTTTTGATATGTTTGACTTTCTGGGCTTCCTGTTGTGATATGTCTGTCTGATGTGCTGGTGTAGCCCATTGTTTTAATGGGTTGTCTTTTTCTAATTGATTGATGGGTGTTCTTTCTATTTTGGGGAATGAATCCTAGGTCAAATACATATGCATTGCAAATATCTTCTATGTGGTTTGGTTTTCCACATTCTTAACATCATCTTTGATAAGAGAGATTCCTTATCAAAACTAAATTGATCTTTTCATGTTCAGCTGTCTTTTCCATGTGTTTAGGGAATTGTTGCCTCTTAGAGGCTTATGCTTGTGATCCCAGCACTTTGGGAGGCTGAGGCAGGAGGATCACTTGAGGCCAGGAGTTGGAGACCAGCCTGGGCAACACAGTGAGACCCCCATCTCTTAAAAAAGAAATTCACTAGGTATGGTGGTGTATAGCTGTAGTCTCAGCTACTCGGTAGGCTGACACAGGAGGATCTCTTGAGCCCAAAAGTCCAAGGTTGCTGCAGGGAGCTGTCACCACGTCACTGCACTCCAACCTGAGTGACAGGGTAAGACCCAGTTTCAAAAGAAAAAAATAATTGTTTCCAGGCCCAAAGTCATACATAACTTCCTATGCATTTTTCCCTAAAAGTCTTATTTTACCATGCAAAATTGGGGCTATAATCTACTTTGAATTAATGTTTCTGTGCAGTATAAAGTCAGATTTAAGAAAAATTTTCACACATGAACACAGAATGCTGTTGAAAGATGACTTTTTCTGAAGTGAACAACCAACAGTAGTTACTTTTATAAACCAGATGACCATGGTGTATTCCAGGTGACCATGGTGTATTTATGAGCCACAAATGCCTCTTTTGATTTTAATTTTGAAGATTCTTCCCCTAAACATCAGGGAATTGTAGGTTTTCAATGTTTTGTTCCTTTTTTTTTTTTTTTCCCCACCCAGGCTGGAGTGCAGTGGCACGATCTCAGCTCACTGCAACCTCTGCCAACTGGGTTCAAGTGATTCTCCTGCCTCAGCCTCCCAAGTACCTGGGACTACAGGCATATGCCATTCTGGCTTCCATGCTCTTTCTAAGTGTAGCCATCAGTATTTCACCAGGGTAGGCAGCATGTCTCTGGCTAATTTTAAGGCTTTTTCTTTCCCTCTAATTTTGTGCGGTTTTGGTATTTCTTTGTATTTAAACTGCTTAAAAATTCACTGAGCTTCCTACATTTGTGGATGAATGTTTGCACAGGCTTCTGAGGACACTTTACCATGATCTCTATCTTTAAATATTGCTTCTGTTCCATCTTATCTCTAATTTCCTCTTGGTCTGGGACGAGAGATCCCCATCATACTTTCAAGAGGCTTGAAGAATGAGGAGATTTCTATGGGGTACATAAGATAATTTGATAGAGGCATGCAATAAGTAATAAAAAGTTAAAAGACTGAGGAACTTTCTAAAAATTATCATAATGGACAGCAAACAATCCATGCAAAAAACTTGCAATATGCATTGCCCTTTGGGTAGGATGGAGAGAGAGATCTGAAGGCAGCTGTGGGCCGGGTGTGGTGGCTGGTGCCTGTAATCCCAGCACTTTGGGAGGCTGAGGTGCGCAGATCTCTTGAAGTCAGGAGTTTGAGACCAGCCTGGCTAACATGGTGAAACCCTGTCTTTACTAAAAATAAAAAATAGGCTGGGCGCGGTGGCTCAAGCCTGTAATCCCAGCACTTTGGGAGGCCGAGGCGGGTGGATCACGAGGTCAAGAGATCGAGACCATCCTGGTCAACATGGTG
>NW_016107505.1:887959-899034 GCF_001604975.1 Cebus imitator
GGCTAGAATCAACTGTCACTGAGACAGTTGTTTAGACTGTGAAAGGAAGCCTGCCTCGGCCTCCCAAAGGGCTGGGATTACCGGCATGGGCCACTGCACCCAGCTCCTTATTTTATTATTTTTTGAAATGGAGTTTCGCTCTTGTTGCCCAGGCTGGAGTGCAGTGGCGTGATCTCGGCTCACTGCAACCTCTACCTCCTGGGGTCAAGCGATTCTGCATCAGCCTCCCAAGTAGCTGGGATGATAGGTATCCACTACCACGTGCCGGCCAATTTTTGCATTTTTAGTAGAGATGGGGTTTTAACATGTTGGCCAGGATAGTCTCGATCTCCTGACCTTGTGATTTGCCCACCTGGGCCTCCCAAAGTGCTGGGATTACAGGCATGAGCCCCTGTGCCCTGCTCCTTGTTTTCTTGAGTGACAGCAGAATTGAAGGACTACCTGGAAAGGTTTTGCCTGTGGCTGAGACAGCATGTTAATGTCACTGCGGGAAGCCTCCGTGGGCTGGTCGACGGTGTGTTTCTTTGCAGGTTGATGTACTGCTGTCTCACCTGTGTCTCCTGTGAGGTCATTTCCGAAGGGCTTGTGCGCAGTAAATCCCTGTCCCTCCTCGATCTGGGGTCCAATCATCTGGAAGACAGTGCGGTGGCCTTGCTGTGCGAAGCGCTGAAGCACCCAGACTGTAGCATACGGGAGCTGTGGTAGGACCGGCCGTGATTCGCTTTACTGTCAGGGTTCCTTTTCTGGATGTTGGCACTCTGGGAAAGAAACAGGAAAGGGATATGCTAGCATCTGAAGGGGTATGCCTTTCCAAAATTCGGATGTTGGATCCTCACCGCCAAGCTGATGGTACTAGGAAGTGGGGCCTTTGGGAGGTGGTTAGGTCATAAGGGTGGAGCGTCCCACTCCTATAAAAGAGGCCCCAGGCCCGGTACGGTGGCTCATGCCTGTAATCCCAGCACTTTCGGAGGCCCAGGTGGGCGGTCCCAAGGTCAGGAGATGGAGACCATCCTGGCCAACATGGTGGAACCCCGTGTCTACTAAAAAAATTAAATTGTTGGGCGTAGTCGTGTGTGCCTGTAGTCCCATACTTGTAGCTACAAACTAGTTGTAGTCCCGAGTAGCTACGTGCCTGTAGCTACTCGGGAGGCTGAGGCAGAAGAATTGCTTGAACCTGGGAGGCAGAGGTTGCAGTGAGCTGAGATTGTGCCACTGCACTCCAGCTTGAGTCACAGAGCGAGACTCTGTCTCAAAAAAATTAAAAAAGAGGGCCCAGAGACTTTGCCCCTCCACCATCTGTGGACACAGTAAGAAAATGCCACCTGTGGCTGGGTGTGGTGGCTTATGCCTGTAATTCAAGCACTTTGGAGGCCAAGGCGGGCGGATCACCTGAGGTCAGGAGTTCAAGACCAGCCTGACCAACATGGTGAAACCCCATCTTTTTTTAAAAAAAAAGAAAAGAAAATGCCACCTGCTAATCAGAACGTGGCCCTCACCAAAGAGAGTTTGTTGACATCTTGATCTTGGACTTCCCAGCTCCAGAACTGTGAGAAGTACATTTCTGTCATCTCTAAGGGACCCGTTTCAGTCTATGGTGTTTTGTTATAACAGACCACATAGACTGAGACAGGATCAGAACGGTGTCTTCACTCTCTATTTACCCCACCTGCTTCTGGGAGCATTCCTGGAAAGGGGTTGTAAGGACGCAGCACAGGACTCAGGGGTTGTGTCTCTGGCCCTAGAAAGGACTGGATGGAGTCCTGAGTGCCCCTGACCGGGCAACTACCCTTTCCCCAGCTAATGTGAGGATAGCTACAGTCTCCTCAAAGAACTGAGGTGGCCAGTGGGAATCACATGCTTGAAGGATTATGCTGAATGCCTGGCTCTTTATGCACTCTTGATAAATGACAGAGCATGAGAATCATTCATTCCTTCTGCTAGGAACTGAAGACAATTCTGGGTGGATTCCTCCCTCCTCCTCCTTCCTTCCCTGTCCCCTCCTCCTCTTCCCGTCTCCCCACCCCATCTCTCCCCATCTCTCCCCTCCCCCTCTGTCCCCTTTTCTTCCCCTCCTCTTCTCTCCCCCCTCCTCTCCCCTCCTCTTCTGTTCTCTCCCCTCCTTTCCCCTTCTCCCATCCTCCCTTACCTCTTCCATCCTCTCTTCCCCTCCTGCACCCCGCTACCATCCCCTTTCCCCCCTTATGCCTCCCTTCTTTCCCCTCCCATCTCTCCTTTTCTCCCTTGTTCTTCTCCCTCCCCTCCCCACCCTCTTCAACATCTCAGAAGTACATGGGTATTTCTTGCTTCATAAGAATAAATGAAAATTAGCTAGGCCATGATGATCGACCTCATAAGTGTGTGTGTATGTGTATGTGTGTGTGTATTTTCCCCCCACAGGTTGATGGCTTGTTTCCTTACTTCCGATTCCTGTAAGGACATTGCTGATGTTCTCATCTGCAATGAAAAACTGAAGATCCTGAAACTTGGGCATAATGAAATAGGAGATGCTGGTGTCAAACAGTTATGTGAAGCTTTGAAGCATCCTAACTGTAAATTAGAGTGTCTTGGGTGAGTATCTACTGACCATCATCGTAGGAAAATTTACCTATTTCTAGAATAGGAAAAGCTGGAGGGCTGACAGAATGGAAGAGGGCAGGTTTAAAAGCGAGTCTGTCTGGGATGATCTGTTGCATGAAATGCTGTCCCAGGGTTTGCCCAGTCTTGGTACTCTTGCTGTTTGGGACTGGAGAGTTACTTGCCTTGGGGGCCACCCTATGCATCACAGGATGTGAGCTGTGGCCCTGGCCACTATCCTCAAGTTGCCAGCAGCACTCTTCAGTTGGGATAAATGTCACTAGACACACATCCCCCAGGAGCACAATCGCCCTGGCTGAGAACCGCTCTTTTAGACTGTAAAGTCCCCTGCCTGGAGTTATGTCACCGACAGGTAACAATGGTGTGCCTGGCTGGGTACAGTGGCTTACGCCTGTAATCCCAGCACTTTGAGAGGCCGAGGCAGGCAGATTACCTGAGGTCAGGAGTTTGAGATCAGCCTGGCCAACATGGTGAAACCCGATCTCTACTAAAAATAAAAAAAATGAGCCAGGTGTGGTGGTGCATGCCTGTAATCCCAGCTACTTGGGAAGCTGAGGCAGGAGAATCACTTGAACCCTGGAGTGGAGGTTGCGGTGAGCCGAGATCACCCCACTGCACTCCGGCCTGGTGAAGCTGTCTTAAAAGAGCAACAACAGCAGCAAGCAGTGGCTGCCTTCCAGCCTGCCCAAAGCCAAGGTGGTTTCTCCGGTTTCCCTTTTGCAGGCTGCAAACATGTCGGATCACCCACGCCTGCTGTGAAGACCTCGCCGAGGCACTGGTAGCCAGCAAAACACTGAGGAGCCTGAACCTTGACTGGATTACCTTGGACCCTGAGGGCGTGGTGTTGCTGTGTGGGGCTTTGAGCCACCCGGACTGCGCCCTGCAGATGCTGGGGTGAGTGGACGCTGTTTCCCTTGGTGGTGAGTGACTTCAGAATGAGCTAAGTTCATTGGCTGTTTGCCCAACCACGACATGATGGACACCAGGCTGGAGGGTTCTTTGTTGTGGGGCCTGCCCTGGGCCCCCCTGCACATTGTAAGATGTCAAGCAGCGTTCTTGGCCTTTCTCATGAGGTGCCAGTAGCACCTCCCTGAGTGATGACAACCAAAAAGAGCTCCAGTAATTGTCAAAAGCCCCCTGGAGACACAGTTGCCCCAGGTGAGAACCACTGCTCTCCTGAAATGTCATCTACTTACGTTGCCGTATATATGCAATCCCAGCTCAGACTAGGGAGGGCTTCTGGAATGGGCTGAGCAGGGTCTCGATCCAGAAAGACATTCGCTAAATGGCAGCAGTTAACGTTGTTTGGAAAATTAGGTCTGCATTTAGAGTGGACTTGTTTTAAATCTGTGGGATGAATTTTTTATTTTTCCTTCTGATTTTGTTTTTTTCATTTTTAAAAGTTTTTTTATTAAAAATGGGTGGGGTATATGGAAGAGGCTGAACATTGATAATTGTTGAAGTTTGTGATGGGTACATGAATTCATTATATTAATGTCTCTGAAAAAAGCTCACAATATGTTTGTTTTTATATAAATTTTTAAATAAGCAATGAATGTGCCTGGGGCATATGAACATCAAATGAATACAAATTGTCTTTTTTTTTTTTTTTTTAAAACCTAAACTCATCTTTTTGGAAGCAAATCTTAATCTCTATTTATTTATTTTGAGACTGGGTTATAAGGCTGGCTAATTTTTGTATTTTTGGTAGAGATGGTGTTTCACCATATTGCCCAGGCTGGTCTCGAACCCCTGTGCTCAAGCGATCCACTCGCCTGGGCCTCCTGAAGTGCTGGGATTGCAGGTGTGAGCCATGGAGCCCAGCCTGTAGAATGCATATTTGAGTGCTTGCTAGGATGATATGCTGGGGATGCGGTCACGAACAAAACCCTTCACGTCTCTGTCCTTGTGCCCTTGATGCGGGGTTGGGAGGATTGGTGTGTAAGAGGTAATAAGTGAGATGCTGAGAAGAGCTAGGTTTGGGGGTTACTGAGCAGTGTGAGGCAGGCTACCTGACCAGGGCAGGACTGGCTGATGAAGAGGCAGAAGGGGCCTGGGGTGGCTGGCAGGGCAGATGGACAGATTCTAGAGGGCCAGGGACAGTTCTGAGTTCCTTAAGTACATTAACTCACAGTAGTCTATGAGGGCACTCATGTTAACGCTGCCTTTTGGGTGAGGACACTGATGCTCAGGGGTGGAGTTCTGCAGCTTGAGGGGTTATTTAGATGGACCTTGAAAGGAGCGATGAAGGCTACAGATACACAGCTCTTGATAGTGTACTTGACCAGAAATACTCCCAGGGTGGGCTCTGAGGAAAGTTCCCAGCAGAGTTCAAAGAGGTCAGCTGAACTGTATTTGTCTGTTCTTGAATTACTATGAAGAATATCTGAGACTGGTAATTTTTCTTTTGAGAGAGTCTTGCTTTGTTGCCCAGGCTGGAGTGCAGTGGTGCGATCTCTACTCACTGCAACCTCTGTCTCCCAGCCTCAAGCAATTCTCGTGCTTCAGTGTCCCGAGAAGTTGGGATAACAGGCGCTTACCACCATGCCCGGCTAAGTTTTGTATTTTTAGTAGAGACTGGGTTTCACCATGTTGGCCCCGCTGATCTCAAACTCCTGACCTCGGGTGATCCACCTGCCTCGGCCTCCAAAAGTGCTGAGATTACATGCGTGAGCCACCACACCTGGCAGAGACTGGTAACTTAAAAGAGGTTTTTTTTTGTTTGTTTTTTGGGAGACAGACAGAGTCTCACTCTGTTGCCCAGGGTGGAATGCAGTGGCGCGATCTTGGCTCACTGCAACCTCCACTTCTGGGGTTCAAGCGATTCTTTTGCCCCAGCCTCATGAATAGCTGGGATTATAGGTATGCGCCACCACACCCAGCTAATCTTTGTATTTTTAGTGGAGACGGGGTTTCACCATGTTGGTGAGCCTGGTCTCGAACTCCTGACCTCATGACCCACCCGCCTCGGCCTCCCCACGTGCTGGGATTACGGGTGTGAGCGACCGTGCCCGGCCAGGAAAGAGGTTTGATTGGCTCACGGGTCTGCAGGCTGTACAGGAAGCACAGCGGCTTCTGCCTCTGAGGTGGCCTCAGCAAACTTTGAATTATGATGGAAAGCAAAGGAGACACAGACACCTCTTTGGTGGCTGGAGCAGGAGGAAAGTCAGGAGGATGCCACACACATCTAAACAACCGGATCTCACGAGAGCTGGATCATGAGAACAGTACCAACGGGATGGTGTGAAACATTCATGAAGGCTCCACCCCATGATCCAGTCACCTCCCACCAGATCCCACATCCAACACTGGGAATTATAAATGAATAGGAGATTTGTGGGGGACATGGATCTAAACTGTATCAAGAATTTCTACGGAGGACCCCAGGAGGTTACAGCAAAACACACAGGCCCTGGGATGGGGCTGGAAGGGAGTCCCGGGAGCTCTACAGCAGAGGGAGGGAGAGAGGAATTCAGCGATGAGGCTGAGACCCAGTACCCATAGGGACAGGCCAGGTACTGAGGACCTGCATTATAAAATAACTGTTACCGTGCCTCACTCGCCTTCAACTACCATCCCCACACCCAAAACACGCCATTTCCACAGTAGCAAACATTCAGAGCAGTTGGTTCTGGATAACTTTGTCACAGTGTCACTGTAACTGAAAGGAAATTTAGCCATCTTCTCTACTTCTGAAGATTTAAGGTAATAAACTCCTTCTCTTGTGTCTAAGCGTCTATGAATTTTTCTGACCTGCGAATCCTCCTCAACTTTTTATAACTGGACATAAAAATGCACATAACTATGAACACCAGACAAGAGGAAAGGACATGGGGAGAGGGGAGAAGAAAATTGCAAATGTTAGTCATATTCTTTCTTTCAGGAAAGCCTGTGTTCCAATCTTGACAGTTATTTGTGAACTGGTATTTTATATTTTCCTGATGCTGATAATATGTAGAAGTTATAAGGAGCTAAAGATTCAATGCATAAGGCAAGAAGGATAGCTGGTGGGGGGGGAGGGAAGCCAGGAGAAAGCAGTGTCCAGTAAACTAAGGGGAAAAATAGACGTGTCATTAATTGTTTTCAATGCTAACTGGTTAAGTGAGATATAATTTATTTTAAAAATTGATGTTATTAGTGACTAAAAAAACCAGCTTTATTGAAGTGGGTTCAGGAGACAATGACATGAAAGAAACTGAAAATACCAAAAATAGAAAGGGACATTTTAAATATTCTATACGTGTAGCGTTTGCTTTAATTACGTCTCAAAAATGGGCGGGTTGTAAATGGAAGAGGCTGAATATTGATAATTGTAGAAGCTGGTGATGGGTACGTGAATTCATTATACTAGTATCTCTGAGAAAAGCTTATGTTTAAGCCACATTTTAAGAAGCAATAAATGGGCGGGGTCATATGAACATCAAATGAATGGAAGTTGTTCTTTTTTTAACCTAAATTCATCTTTTTTGAATTAAATCTTAATACATGCTGTATATGAAATTTCAGTTTATAGTATAAATCAGAGGCTTCCTATTCTATAGGAAAGATTCATGCTTGTTTTTTCAAATTCACTACAATCCTCAGTGATTTCTAGGAAAGAATAGAGAGGAGAGAAGAGGTAGACATCAGAATGTAAAGAGGCAATACTGTGTAAAAATGAAAAAACAAAAAATTATTTCTATTTTCCCAGGCTACAGAAATCTGCCTTTGATAAAGAATCTCAGAAGATGCTGATGGCTCTGGAAGAAAAATGTCCCCACCTGAGCATTTCACATGAACCTTGGATTGAGGAGGAATACAGGATCAGGGGTGTCATCCCCTAATGGGGAACACCCTGAAGTAGTCTTCTCACAAAGGCTTTCTTTGATCATAATGGGCACTTCTCCTCCTGGCACCTCTATCCTGTAACTGCATGTCACGGCAGCAGGGCTGTGATGTCAGGGCTACTCCCTGACAGTGTTCTAGCAATATGATTATGGAGTGTGATTCAATAGGTATGTGTTGATTGTCTTGGCCTAGGTCCTATATTCCCTTATCTTTAGAAATCCCATCCTACTTTGTAACACTTAGAAAAACAAGTATGTTAAACTAGTGCTAAATGCTCTTGAAAGCACGGCTTTATTTTCTTAGAGGATGTCCTGGTGTGTAGGACCATGGATTTGCAGGCACTACAATCCTGATACTTCTGACGTAGAAGTGATGCTAGAATGTGTCTATAGATTGTATTGCAAGCACCCAAATTTTCTAGTTTGTCCACATTTAGATTTGATCAGTTTTCTTGTCCAATTAAAAAGCATTTTCAAATCTTGCCTTATCCTTTCGTATATGACACTCCAACAGATTTTTTCTAAAAATTCAATGTTATTCAAATCTATCTACAGTTTATATATATTTTAAAAGACAATATTAAACACCTCACTGACTGACATGAGTAAACATTCCCTAGTTCTCTACGGTAAATTGCTCATGCCTTATTGGCTTGGTCTAACATAAATATATGTATTTATTTTGAGACGAAGTCTCACTCTGTCCCCTAGGCTGGAGTGCAATGGCAGGATCTCAGCTCACTGCAACCTCTGCCTTGGCCTCCTAAGTAGCTGGGATTACAGGCACCCACCACTATACCCAGTTAATTTTTTTATATTTTTAGTAGAAATGGGGTTTCACTATGTTGGTCAGGCTGGTCTCAAACTCCCGACCTCAGGTAATCCACCAGCCTTGGCCTCCCAAAGTGCTGGGATTACAGGTGTGAGCCACAGCGCCCAGCCTAAAATTTTTATTAGAGTGTAAAAGGTGATAAGGTGGATTATGTATCAGTTTTCATTAGATTAAAATATAATCTCAGATTCTCCTGAGAATGAGAAATTGTTGTGGACCTACTCTTGGCTCCCATGGCACACAGATTCTTTGGATACTTGGGAGGCTGAATTTTCTAGTCTTCAGTGGAGAGCGTTCGCATTTTGCTTTACTTTTACTTCCATATGTTTAAGTAATTATCAACGTTTTTGTCAAATTTTCTATTTGCTTTTGGCTTTTTCCCACAATGTTAAAGAATGCTGGCATAATCCTCCTCCTATGTTTCCTTCACCTAATACCAGCCCATGTGACCAGGAATGCTGTTTGCATTCAGGAATAAAGGGGGAGAGCCTGGTGGGCCAAAGACAGACAAGGAAGCAGGGCTGTATGGAAACATGGAAAAAAATTAGTCTCCAGCAGAGTCCTGTAGATATTAGGGAAACATGAGGTCTGAGATGACACAGAAAAGCTTCAAATGGGATGTCTTCCAGACTACTCAGACCTGCGGCAATAAACAACCAGAGCTGTGGGACTTAAAGTCATGGGGAAGACCAGACTCTGGATCCTACACAGATGCTCTGTATCAGCAGGCTTCAAGTGCCAGCGTGATTTTAGAAAAGTGAAAGGGCTGCGCACGGTGGCTCATGCCCGTAATCCCAACACTTTGAGAGGCTGAGGTGGGTGGATCACCGGTCAGGAGTTGGAGACCAGCCTGGCCAACATGGTGAAACCCTGTCTCTGTTAAAAATACAAAAATTAGCCAGGCATGATGGTGGGTGCTTGTAATCCCAGCTACTTGGGAAGCTGAGGCAAGGGAATTGCTTGAACCTGGAAGGCGGAGGTTTCAGGGAGCCGAGATGGCACCACTGCACTCCAGCCTGGGTGATGGAGAGAGACACTCTCTCTCAAAAAAAAAAAAAAAAAAAAAAAAAACAAACGCATTGAAGAAAATGCCAAATTTTAAATAAAAAAGGGGAGCCCAGACCCATTGCTGAGTGTCCCTTCCACTCTGATGACATTGATTCTGAACTTAAACTCTCCTACAGGGAGCACAGAAAACTTTGTGCTTCTGCTTCAGCTGCTTTTTACCATCCTCTCACTAATTGCCGAGAGTTGTCATTCATCACCAGAGGGGCTGAGGGGGATTTTCACTGGGGATACATTTTGCTCCTCACTAAATATTCTCCAGACTCTCCCTACTGACAATGTCATGGACCCTACAGATGATATGATAATGGCATCTCTGTGGAGAGATCAGCCCCAGGAGCCCTGTCCCTATAACTAGGGACTCCGGTGTCCCTGCTCATCCTGACTGACGCTTCCCTGCACAGAGCTCTGGAGCCAAGAGGAGCCAGGTGGGTGCTTCCTTATGTTCAGTCTCAGGGAAGAAGACAGGATATGAGTGTTATCCCACCAGAGAGGAACACAGCGCTGTGGCTGTGAAGTCACACTGTTTAGAGTGGGTGATAACCCTGCCTCACACTGATAGCCCAGCATGTACTGGCTGGACAGATGTGGGTGGCCATCTGCAGGGGAGTGTCTCAGGTAGGACCTCAGGTGAGGGTGGCTGCAAATCCCTGTATCCTAGAGACCCTGTCAATGAGACAAGGAAGGATAGGGTCTCTTTGGAGTCTGAAGCAAACCTTGGATGACCAGACCCACTGAGCTCCTCAACCACGTACATAAGAATCTGCTCATTTTCTCAGACCCAATAGATTTAGACTTGGGCATGAATATGAGAGAAAAAATTGAAGTGCAGGGTGTTTGCTAAACCTTAAATACCCTAAAATACATATACAAAGAGAAATCCATAGAAACAGTCTATGGTACATTACGGCATGATGGACACCTCTCGTTTCTAAAATCCCACTGCAGTAGGATGCAAGCATCTCCGTATTTCTGCAAGGACTTCTGGGATGCTTTTCTGTGTGTTCTACACTGTGTGTGTGGTGCATGTGTCTCTGTGTGTGCTTTAAATGAACAAAAAGCTCTATACTTCCTTAACATGATGAAGCAATGAGAGAAAAAGAAGTCTAGTTTGTATTCAGATTTTATAAAAGTGACATTTCTACAGTAAATTGCTCCTGCCTTATTGGCCTGGCCTAAAATTTTTATTACCAAATGTAAAAGCAACGTGATACAGAAGCTGGATTGTATGCCAATTTAAATTAATTGAAATAAAAGCTCAGATTCTTCTCAGAATGGGAAATTGTGGATCTACTCTTGGATCCTTTGGCACACTCCTGGATTCTGCAGATACTCGGGCAGCCTTGATTCTCATTACTGGGATTTTAACAAGTAAAAGATGGGAACAGTGACTCAGATGCAGAAATGTTGGCAAAAGTCAAGATAGGGGATTTATTATTTATGTTGAAAAATGAAATATTTCCAATGTTCATATCCAGGAAAATCCAATTCAGGTTAATTTGTTATTTTTTTACCAATATTGCCTGAGTATCATTCTATGTTTAGGCTTTTAATACAGGTAAGGGCTAAGTCATCAAAACAAGTAAAAGAGCACTGGCAGCAGTTGGTAATCAAAAAAAAAAGTAAAAAACAATCATCTGGCCGGGTGCAGTGGCTCAAGCCTGTAATCCCAGCACTTTGGGAGGCCGAGGCGGGTGGATCACGAGGTCAAGAGATCGAGACCATCCTGGTCAACATGGTGAAACCCCGTCTCTACT
>NW_016107505.1:900446-911974 GCF_001604975.1 Cebus imitator
AGTAGAGATGGAGTTTCACCATGTTGCCAGATTGGTCTTGAACTCCTGGCCTCCAGTGATCCACCCACCTCAGCCTCCCAAAGTGCTGGGATTACAGACGTGAGCCACCATGCCCAGCTGGGTAGACTTGTTTTCATTTTACTTGTGTGGCTACTAGAAAATAAATCTATAATTATTATACATACGTGGGTTAAATTAGTTTTCTACTGGACAGTGCTGGACTAGATTCTAAGACCCTTCGCTTTTCTGGCTCTCCAAGCTAAATGTTTCACAAAACCTTTAGCAGTATAGTATACCAAAAGTACAGGCACACAAAGCAAAAATAAATAAGTTTAACTATGTCAAACTAAAAAGATTCTGCAGAGCAGACTAGCAACAAAATAAAAATATGACCTACAGAATGGAAAAGAACATTTGCAAATAATGTATTTGATATATTAGGTTAATATTCAAAATATATAATGAAGTCATACAATTCAATAGGAAAATGTACTCTAAAATTCTGATTTCAATATGGCAGAGGATCTGACTAGACATTTGTCTGAAGAATACATACGAATGGTGAAAAGGTACTTGAAAAGTTTCCCAACCTCACTATTCATCAGGGAAATACAACCTAAAACTACAATGAGACATTATCTTGCGTATGTTAGGATTGTCATCAAAAAGACAAGAAATGCTGATGAGGGTGTAAAGGGGAGCCCTTTTATCTGGTTGGTGGGAATGTATATTGGTATAATCAGTATAGGAAACAGCAGAGAAAGTCCCCTCAAAAATAAAAGTAGAACTATCTATGATCCAGCAATCTCCCTTCTGGGTATACATACCATAAAAATGAAACAGTATGTCAAAGAGATAGCTCTACTCCTGTGTGTACTGCAGCATTAGTAATAACCCAAACAGGGAGACTTCCAAAATATCTGTGGGCAGAACACTAGATAGTGAAATTCTGGGATATATATATATGTATATATTTATGTATACGTAAAATATGTACTTATAGTTGAAATATATATTTATTATATGTGATTCATAAAATTTTTATAATATATAATTTATATTTGAATATATATATTTTGTATTTATAATTTGTATTTATAAATATATATATTCATAAAAATTTTTTTTTTTTTTTTGAGACGGAGTTTCGCTCTTGTTCCGCAGGCTGGAGTGCAATGGCGCGATCTAGGCTCACCGCAACCTCTGCCTCCTGGGTTCAGGCAATTCTCCTGCCTCAGCCTCCTGAGTAGCTGGGATTACAGGCACGTGCCACCATGCCCAGCTAATTTTTTGTATTTTTAGTAGAGACGGGGTTTCACCATGTTGACCAGGATGGTCTCGATCTCTTGACCTTGTGATCCACCCGCCTCGGCCTCCCAAAGTGCTGGGATTACAGGCGTGAGCCACCACACCCGGCCTATTCATAAAATTTTTATAATTTATATTTGAATATATATAAATATATAACTTGTATTTATAATCTATATTTATGTAATATAAATATAATTTAACAAATCATATAATTTATATAATTATATTTATAAATTTATAAAATACATAAATTATATATTATTTATATAACTATATAATAAACATAATTATATATAATTATATAAAATTACAAATAAACACATTTATATGTATTTCAACTATAAATATATTACATAAAATATATATCATTAATATATATAAATATATATATATTTCAACTACAAAAAGAAGATAATGCTACCATATACAACAACATGGATGAAACTTGAGGGCATTATGCTAAGTGGAATAGGTCAAACAGAGCAAGATAAATACTGTATGATCTCATTTATGTGGAATCTAAAAAATTATCAACTCATGGCAACAGGGAGTAGAATTAGAATGGTGGCTGCTGGCAGAAGATGTAAATGTATAAACAAAACAAAATCCAGAACAGAGCCTTAAAGGTTGAATAAGTCAGTGGCTAAATTCTATTCACCATCTAAGCAAGTCTGCCAAGTTCTGGTTCTTTTAAAGGAACAAAGATTGTCCTTTCTCTAGTCTAAGTATTGGAAATCTAAGTCCTGGCTACTGCTGCCAGCGCTGAGGTCTCAGTGTCCAAAGCTCATACAGTGTGTCTGTCATGGAGCTGTCCTCAGATAACACTTGCTGAATTAACAAGCACCTCATTAGCCAGATGTTACTGTCTCTTATCTTTTATTTATAGAAATCTGAACAGTAAATTAAATTCCATAAGCTTTAACTCGCCCCTCCTTCATTAGATTTTCTTCCAGCTGCTTCCAGGGACTACTGAGGTCTACAGTGAGATCCACCTCCAAGGGGCTTTTATTGAGGAGGTCCCACTCACTTTATTCACAGCTGGCTTCTGCTCTTTAATCCAATCAGATTTTGCGTTCATTCCATCATAAGTGAGTTTTTAATTGTTGCTATAGGGTTTTTACTACAAGGAAAAAAGGTAATTGTATCTTGAGAGTATTCTTTTTAAAATTAATATAAACAAAATATTGCCATATTATCATTCTAGATCAAATCTGAAATACGAGGTCTGTTGACAAGATTTATCTATTTATTACTTAGTTTTGAGACAGGGCCTCACTCTGTTGCTCAGGCTGGAGTGCAGTTGTGTGATCATGGCTCACTGCAGCCTTAGCTTCCCTCAGCTCAGGATCCTCCTACCTCAGCCTCCTGAGTGACTGGGACTACAGGTGATCACCACCACACCCAGGTAATTTTTATATGTTCTTTGTAGAGATGGGGTTTTGCCACATTGCCTAGGCTAGTCTCCAACTCCTGAGTTCAACTGATCTGCCCACCTTGGCCTCCCAAAGTGCTGGAATTATAGGCATGAGCCACTGCACTCATCCTGAGCATATATAGATTTATATTATTTTAAGGTTTGTTCATATATATTCTGTGAAACGATCAACAGTAGTTTTGACTGGAATATAACACTTTAGAAATCCACAGTAAATGGCTATAGCAACCACAAAAGAAATAGTTATACCTTAACACCATTAATTTAAAAATGAAATACTAAAAATACCAGGCTGTCCCAAAAGAAGGCAAAAGAAAATACAAACAGGAAAAACAGCAGAATGAACAAATAGAAAACAGAGCCCCCAGCTTCAATTTTCAATGGCGGAAAGTAAAAGCCCATAAAAAACAAGTTCAGGGATGGAAGCTTCCATACCCTTCTTAATTTGAATTCATCCATCCAAGCAAAATTTCCTGAAGGCTGGCTGTGTAAGGAAACTTCCTGGTTTTGAGGAGAAGTGATCCATTAGACAACACTATTTCCTTGTTTAGCACTCTAGCATTTGGAGAAATATAAGTGAAATCAAACACAAAATAACATAGGAAAAATATTTTCTAATTTTGAGGTATCTTATGATCCTCTGTGAAATAAAATCTCTCCCTGCTCTGGAGTAAAATTAATGTGGACCAATTCACGATTGTATACCAGTACATGGCAGGCATTAACTATACCCACATTGAGATCAAGTTGGTTAAAATTCTTTAATACTTCTTTAGAAAAGAGATTTCTTTTAGATGGTTCCACTGGCTGAAGAGCAACTCATTTCCTCAAAATGTCATGCATCTGTTTTGAGCTCATAATTTCATCTACGGACAGTGTGATTCCCCAGTGTGGCGCAAATATCAAATTGACCAGCTAAGGTCACTGTGGTGATCATCTACAAGCTTAGTCCTCAATACATGGTTTCTGAATAGAGTATTTGTGGTTACTATTGAATCTATCTTTTATACATTTACCTTCTCTACCTTGATTCTCACCAGTTCAAGAGCAGAAATTGGAAGGCCTAGGATCCCTAAGGATCAAAAGGAAGGGGGAAACAGTGGGGAAACTTGAAGTCAAAATACCAGAAATAAGCATCAACCATAGATGAAAACCCTCAAAAGCAATGATATAAAAAGCATAAACAGATTGCACAATGTAAATGATGACAAAGGCGACCATCAGCATTAGGACGGTGTGGGTGGCTCTGGTCTCCAGGGAGCATTTGCTGTAGTTTCCAGCGGTGTGAACATGCTGTAGTCTCTGGTGGTGTCTCTGCAGGAAAAGTACCATGAACCCACTGGTCCAGACAATCAGGCCAATACACATCGCATCATGGGCGGACCTCAAGGAGACCATGCCCATAGTGAGACTCGAGAATGAGCAGAACCACCTGCCTTCAGAATCAGTACTATTGTGTGTGTCCTGGTGACCAGTGACTTTCATGGGAATATAGATATAATTTAAGACGCCAAACACCCAGCAGGTGCCGCAGGAAGGACAATGGCCTTGGGGGTTCTTCCTCTAAGCATCACCCTCCCTGGGCTCCCAGGGCTAAGAGTGAGGTACCGATACGTGCTCAGGACACAGTTGCAGCTCAGGGTGGTGCTGCGAGCCACCAGGAGGATGAAATAAACACATTTACACCCAAGACTGGACAGGGATTTCCTTGGCATCAAAGTAGCCATCAGATGGGGAATCCCAGTGGAAAGAAGAACCACGGAGTTGGCCACAGCCAAGTGGGTGAGAATCACATGGGTGGGCTGCAGCGTGTGGCCAAGCAAGATTGGCGAAACGTAACGGAGGAACAGAATGACACTGGCCAGAGTCCCAATTCCGATCTGGAAAAGAAAGATGGTTTTCACGGCCACTTCCCCTGGTGTTCTGAGGACACTGTTCCAAAAAGTCATGGAGAGGACTTCTGAGTGGCCTGGAGTGACGAGCTGCCTGTACCAGCGGTGACAACAGGTTCTTTTTCTTTATCTGCCTGGTAATAGGATTCTGGGCTTTTTGTTTTCCTGAAAACAGAGACACTGTCATGTTCCACAAGAGGGGCTCCATCTGGAGATTATACCACTGACGCCAATTACATTTCACAATTATAATTTTGTATTTATTGCTATTTACTTCTATAATTTGGCACCTAACCAGAAGGTGAACTTAGGAACCATATCTGTTGTTCAATATGACAATGTAAGTTTTCAATACACATGTACTTTGTAAATAAATATGTATTGAATAAGTGAAAGCTGATCAAGACAAGAAGGCACTGTCCTGTTAGAATTCACGATTGTTCTGCCTGCCGTAAGAGTGCATTACAAGTAAAATCAAGAATTCAAGTTAATATCCTCATTACAAAAGTATCTGCCTAAAGAAAATAGTTCTCAGCAAACTAGCACAAGAACAGAAACCCAAACACCGCATGTTCTCACTCACAAGTGGGAGCGGAACAATGAGAACACATGGACACAGGGAGGGGAACATCACACACTGGGGGCTGTCGGAGGGTGGGAGGTTAGGGGAGGGATGGCATTGGGAGAAATACCTAACGTAGATGATCGAGTGATGGATGCAGCCAACCACCATGTCACATGTGTAGCTATGTAACAAACCTCCATGTTCTGCACATGTACCCCAGAACTTAAAGTATAATTAAATAAATGGCCAGAAAATCAACTGTAAGCTTTTGCGAACTTTTGAAATTAAGTATAGTGACAGAACCACAAGAACAAAACCTTAAAAAAGTCAATAGTCCTCTGAAGACACAGATAATTCTTAAATGTCTTTAGATATTTGAGTGTAGAAAAAATCACCAGGGGGCAAGCATTGTAGTTGTTATAGTATTCTAGACATTAACTTGGAATGGTGAGAAGTGAGATCCTAGAGCACTTTTCCTGAGTGGTCTGCAGCCATCCTTGGTCCCCCCCAACTGCTAACTAAATCACACAACAATTAGACCCATTGCACAGATTATTTTAAAATGTACTTTTTGAGTAAATGCCTGTATGTTGTCTGACTATGGGCTTCTAAATTTTTCAAAGGACAATCAGGCTGAGTACCTGAGCTCGAATTCCCCAGAGCGCACTGGGGTGTTACATTAAAGCCAAGTTTGACCTGAACCCTTAAGAGCAGGACAACATACAGGTCGCATTTGGCAGGCTTCCAAATGAACCATCTGGGGAAGGTCTTAAGATGGGTGGCTTATGTCCCATCCTTGAGCAAAGATTCTTCCAATGAGTCCTCAAATCTTACCGTGAGTTGCTTAAACTATCGACATGCTGGTTAATATGTAACCTACTGACATCAAAAAGGCAGTGACTTGTCTCTGAATTATAACGTTCTGCTGATTCATTTATAAATCATGATTTTTTACTGTCTTGCACACCGAACATTCTCGCCTGTAAACTGTAATCTGTAGCTAATGACTGTAACCTCTGTACTGCACCCTCCAATGAAGAAGGATGACTCTGGTACGAGGAGTCCTCCCCGCTTCCCCCTTGCAGCAGACTCTGGAACATGTCCAACTTTGCTGCTGTGTCTTCCCAGGTCCATCCTCACATTTCTTTTCTAGTAAACCTTTATCAGATTACTTCTGCCTCAACAGCCTTAATTTCAGTCAATATTTAAAAAGCTCTATGAGGTAAGGCATAAAGATTGACATATTCTGGTCAAAAAATTAAGGTCTTTCAGAAGCAATAATCTTAGTGATTACTGTAGGATGCAGGAGTCATTTGCATGTGCAGAAGTGGGAAATGAGCTCTATGCAAAAGTCTGGAGTTAACAGGAGTCTGCCCTCTTCAGGAGTAGCAGGACCATCTTATGAAACCACCAAGAGGGTGGTGCAGGAAGGGGCACAGTGAGCAGCAAGTTTATTACTGTCAACTCTGGATTCACAGGATCTGAGTCCAGTCCTGACACCCTGCTTGCTCTCTGCTGCCGAGACGTTGGATCTTGCTTTTGAGCTGGCAAAACCTGTTTCCTTATTATATTAAGGGGCTAAAAAAAGATCTAAGGTTAGAGGCAGAAGAGTAGTTTGTTAGGATTCCAGCCTCTGGAGCCAGACAGCTCTCGGTTAGTGTCAAAGCACCCATTTGGTAGCTTAGGGCAACCTGGGTTATTCTATTCACTACTCTGTGCCTCTGTTTTCTCATTTTAAAAAGTAATAAATGCACAAATTAAAAATATAGGTCATAAAAATGGTCTGAACAATGACAATGCTTTCATGTTGATCATGGATCACAAATGGCTGGAACAATGTAAATTCTCCTTTAGTACAGGAGAAGCTATGGTTATTGCAGATAATGTTTTTGTCCTCAAAGCCTCCTTAGAAAATAGTTTTTCTCATTAATTTTTAATTTTTGTCTTGTCCCTCTTACTGCCATGGGTTCTGCTTTCAAACATTCACTAGGAGAGATTATGGAAAATATGAACCACATACATGCACAATATAGAAAAAACAAAGAAAAATAACCCAGAAAATCTCTGGAGCAATCTTAGGACAACTGCAGCAAACCGGAGTGTGACTGGAGAAAGTAAAACGGCGTCGGTATGTTGTAGTTTGATTCTCTCTGTATTTCCGTGCGTGTGATACCAGATCTCATTTTATGTTTCAGATTTTTAAAACTTGAATCCACACCCAGCACATCAACTTGCCCACTTGTATTCACAGGCAACACTAATTTGTTAGTCTCACCTGGTGAGGTGCTCAACGCCTCTGGAAATCCAAGGCTTGCCTCAGACTCCAAGAGGTGACCTCATCCCTTTCTCTCAATGACAGGGTCTCCAGGACACAGAGATTTGCAGGGACCCTCAGCAGGTGGTCCCACCTGAGACGTCCCCAGCCCACGCTCACTCTGCAGCCGCCCAGCCAGAGCATGGAGGGGGCTGCTCAGGGTATGGAAGCTGGCACCTGTCCTGCTCCGTGCTGCTGCACAACCTCTGCTCTAAGTTACTGTCCTGGTGGAGACTCCTGTCCTCTTTCCTGCCTTGAGCATAAGGAAGACTCACTTGGCTGTCTTGGCTGCAGAGCTCTGTGCAGGCAGGCGTCAGTCAGGACAAGCTGGGGCACCTGAGTCCCTAGTTACAGGGACAGGGCTCCTGGACCTGATCTCCCCACAGAGATGCCATTATCATGTCATCTGGAGAATCAGCGACATCATCTGTGTGGAGAGACTGAAGCACCTCCATGAAGAACAAAATCTATCCCCAGTGCAATTCAGCACCAGCAACTTCTAGGGATTAATAACAACTTTTCACAACTAGGGGCAAGACGATAATCAGCAGCTGAGTAGAAGGCAGAGAAAGTTTTTTCTGTTCCCTGTGGAAGAAGCTAAGTTCGGAATCTATGTCTTCACAGTGGTGAAAGGGACACTCAGGAGTGGGTCACAGACAAATGCATTTCCAACTGGGGGCATTTTTCCCCCAATGCTGCTTCCCTTTTCCAAAATCACGGTGACACCTCAAATCCTTCCACACTGAACGTCTCCATATGATCCGGAGTCATCTTTCCTACAAAGTAAAATACCACAACGCCTGCTACACATGCACCCCATCTCTTTAGACGAGTAAATAAGCCACATGAAGGCACTGTTTCTCTCCCCAGAAGATGCTGGCCTTCCCATGCAGGGAGATTAGAGTTTGCTTCTCAAGACACCCAAAGAGCCCGAATTCCTTGTGTCTGTTATTGGACTACCAGACTGAGTAGCAGATGGTGCCTGTTTTCTGAAGGACTTGCACTAGAAAGAAGACATCTAAGTCATACACACAGGGATGAAGGAAAAGCATGAAATAGGAAATACAGGTTCAGGATGGCTGACGAGGTCCAGCTGGGGCCCTCTTCCACGGAGAGGATCCAAAATACGCAGTAGATATTGACACTTTAAATCGATTGTCTCAGAAGGAACACCAGAATTCAACAGAGGCCATGGGAGACTCTGAGGGTGCAGAAACGGGGAAGCAGTCACGCCTGCTCAGACCGGATCCCTGGGAGCTAGGAGAGGCCCCCAGGCCTGGACCCGCGGGAGGAATAAGTGAGAGACCCTCAAGGCTCCACATTCCCACCATGGACCTTTACAATCCTAGGTACAGGAGAACCCTCAACCCCTGCAGGCCTCCCGACTGGCATAGGGAGCTGCCTCGAGGTCACCAAAGCACTGCAGGAACTCACGTGGAGCCCCACGGGCTTCCCACAGTGGGCAGGGGCTGCAGGGCGCCATTCTGGATATCCCTCCCCCAAGGCTCTGCGTCCTGCCCCGAGGCCGCCACTGCCCACTGCAGGCAGGGAAGGCGAGAGGAGACTGGGCGCTCTCCTGTGCCCCAGCGGCAGGTGCCACCACTGCTGCTGTAGCTGCTGCAGAACCGAGAAGCAATCAGACCACGCGCACCACACCTGCCAGCCTCTCCTGCAGCCGTCTGCCTGGCTGTTCCTATGGAGAGGGGCCTGCCCTTCCCAGTGGCAGGTCCACAGCTCAGCCAGCCTAGCCCCGTCACAGCCAGCGCGAGTGTAGGGAGCCTGAGGACACGTCCCCCGGCCTGATCCCATCCCCCTAGGACTCCAGCTCGCCGTCCAGGTCCAGGAGCACGGGGATGAGATTGAGGATCTGACTGGAGCAGAAGGGGAGCCCCAGGGGTCAGATCTGAGAGGAGAGTGCAGCGTGGAGCTGGGAGCCCTTCGGTCCTAGAATCTGACCCGGAAGGTGGTGGCCTGGGAGCCCCCGTTTCTGCCCCAGGCAGGGAGTGTGGCGCAGCTTCAGGAACTGCACGCAGATGGTGGGGCTGGGTTGGCTGTTTGCTGCCAGGCCAGACCCCCGAGGGACGCCCACCAAGTCCGGGCCAGGGGGGAGCTGGCGGGTCCCACCAACAGCGGCGGGGCTGTGGGGTGCAGCTGCCCTCTGCCCTCTGCGGCGCTTTGGGGCAGGGAAGAGGCCCCACCCTTCCCTGGAAAAGCGTCCCAGGGCCCTGGGACCGCTGGGGTAGCACTTACCGCCTGGCTGTCAGACGTAAAACAGGGGACCCCGAGAGCTCCACGCGCTGCCGTTTGCCTGGGACATCCGGCGCTTGTCCTGATTAAAAAACGCCAAGCGCGAATCCCACAGCCACCACCGAGCTGCCTCCTACCAGCGCCTCCTGCCGGCCTGGAGGTCAGCCTGCCTGGCCCCTTTCTACAGGAGCCGAGGCAACTGCTCGGTGCTAGGTCAGCCCCTATGCACGAGCGCCTCCTGCTGGCTAGGAGGTCAACCTGCCTGTCCCCTTTCTACAGGACCCAAGGCAATTCCAGGATCCTGGGTCAGCTCCTGCTCATAAGCTTCACCTGCTGTCTGGAAGGTCAACCTGCATGGCCCCTTTCTACAGAAGTCGAGGCAATTGCACGGTGCGAGGTCAGCTCCTATGCACAAGCTCCACCTGCTGGCTGGCAGGTTGAATTGCACAAACCTGTAAAACACCACTGACAGTTCACAGCACTGGGGCATGAGAGAAGCTTCCAGAGAGCTCCACCTTCTCAGTCCTGCAGGAGGCAGTGAGCCTGCTCACATGCCCAGTACAACCTATGCATAATCAGCATTTGAGAAAACCACCACACCAAGCCTATCTATAACCAAGGAATTCATACGGAGTCTGTGCCTGAAAGCACTCAGAAGTGAAGCCACAGGACCCCACCGAACATGCACTAGTCACACCCTCGAGGTGAGGGGAACGTTCCATCGATAAGAAAGCAAATTCAAAACTAGGAAGTGATGGCTTCTCCAGATGAGAAGAAACTGGTGTGAGAATCCTGGCAGTGTAGGAAAATATTGTTATGACCTGATTGCTATGACCTGATTGCTAACCCAACATCAAGTGGAACCACAATTAGTTACATGAGACTAAACTAACAGATAACTAAAATAATCTTACACTATTTTATTATATATTTTGGCTCACTATTTTTATGTGTTGTCTTCCAGAGGCAAGAAAATCTATTTTGAGCTATTTATAGCTTACAACAACTGGGTAAAGTATATATTTGTGGGCAAAATGGAAATATTTATCTTTCCATTTGATTTCTCTAGTACTTGGAAATCCTTTGTGAATATTCTTATTTTATGGGAAAATAGTTATGTGCATAAGTTTAATAAGAATCTGTTTTTTACCACCACACAATTAGATATGTGGGTTATTTTACCAAGGCTTTTAGTGGCATGGCATATTTTCAGTTATAACCAGACTGCTTTGAGGAATGGAGGTTAACTTTACAGAGACGATAAAATGTCTCTAAGAAAGACTGGCCTGATACCTTGTATACACAATTTCCTTGCAAGGTTTATGACTTTGCAGTAAGTAAAGAATATTACTTTCAGACAGGTACAGGAAAAACAAGGTATTTGGGGACCTCAAGAAGAGAGAAATTCACCCAATTCATACAGGTATTACAGGCAGAGTCTGATGGCAAATCTTTGGGTTGGCTTCCTAGCCTTGAGACATTTGAAATGGTAATCTGGATTCCTTATGCAAAAGTTCCAGAAAAGCCAACTTGGAAAAAGACTATGTGGTCATTTATTATTCTTGTTGCACTTTGTACAAGTAAGCAGGATAAATATAATACTAAAACATATTTTGCAAATAAATTTGTTCTGTGAAGATTTATAGTAAATTTTTTTTTTTTTTTGAGACGGAGTTTCGCTCTTGTTACCCAGGCTGGAGTGCAATGGCACGATCTCGGCTCACTGCAACCTCCGCCTCCTGGGTTCAGGCAATTCTCCTGGTT
>NW_016107505.1:912594-922295 GCF_001604975.1 Cebus imitator
GCCTCCCAAAGTGCTGGGATTACAGGCTTGAGCCACCGCGCCCGGCCTCTAAGCTTCTTAATTAGAATCTTTACAGTATAGAGAAAATGTTTTTGAGAGTTGACCGTGGTCTTTGGAGTGTCCTATTAGCAACCTCTCAGTAGGTTTAACGCACCTCTGTTATTGAAATGTGAAAAGATGTTACATTTATAATAAAAAAAAAAACTATTTGAAAGTAGCATCACTGATTTTAGAGTTTTTGTCACTTGAATTTTTAAAAATTTAATTTTAATTAATTTTTCCAAATTTTATCAATAGGCATAATCTTTAAGATCTTATCCAAAATGATTATATGGCAATATTTTGTCTTTGTTAATTAAAAAACAGCACTCTGAAAACACAATCGTCTTCCTTTATGGTAAAAACCTGTGCCAATAGTAACACTCTCAATGACACCAGAATTCAATCAAAATCTGACTAGATTAAAGAGGTGGGGAAGGGTGTGGCTAATTGGGTGGAGAGACTCCCTCCTAAAAAGCCCCTGGCAGCCAGCTCTCACTCCGGGTCTGAGCTGTCAGCAGAAGCAGCTGGAGGCCAGCGGAGGAAACTCGGGAAGGTGAGTTCAATCGTATGAAATTCATTTTTACAAACGGTGTAGGAGAGCCTGGGGAAATGCAATAATTTTTTGATGCCACAGGTGTTGTCTGAGGCCAACTCCATCACAGACACACTGTGGTTTTGGGGGATAATGGGACCACTGCCCTGGTAGCAGTTAGGTAAGTCTTAGATTTTCAATACCAAGGCTAGACAAATGACAATCTTCATTTTCTTGAATTTCATCAGAATCGGCAGACTTATGAGAATGACGAACAGAGTTTCGGTGGCTGAGTTATTCACTGTCAGGTTTTCCTATGAGTTTTGCTTGGTTTTCCTATTCTCCGCTTCCCACAAACCCTGCCAACCACCATTTTTCTGTGATTTTCTGATTCTACAAGATCAGTCAACTCAGATTCCACATAACTGAGATCATACATTATTTATTTTGCTTGGCCTCACATATTTCTTCTCACATAATGCCCTCAGCCTTCATCCACATTAGTGCAAATGCCAGGATTTCCTTCTTTTTTTATGGTTGAATACTTCATTGTATATAGCATCATTTCCTTATCCAGTTTTCTCCCACAGACACTGGGGCTGTTTCCATGGCTATTATGAATAATGCTGCAGTGAGCCTGAGTGCAGATATCTCTTTGCCATGCTGACCTCATTTCTTTCATGTATAATCACAGAAGGAGGATGGCTGGAACACAGGCAGTTCTATTTTTAATGTTTTCATAAACTTCCCTACTATTTTCTATAGTGGTTGTACCAATTTTCTTTCCCACCAACAGTGTACAAGGGTTCCCCTTTCTCCACATCCTTACTAACACTTACCTTTTGTCTTTTTGATCATAGCCATCCTGGTAGAGGGGACATAATACCTCGTTTTGGTTTGGCTGCTGGAGGGCTCAGGAGAGTCTCTGGATGCCAGAGAGACCCCAGCCCCTGCCAGTTTCCAGGTTCTCGCTGCTGTCAGGAGAATGAATTCAGCGATGAGCCAGAATGAAGTAAAAAGCAAGAAGCTTCTATTCCAAAGCAAAAGCACACACTTAGAAGTGTGGGCATGATTCTGAGAGCTGGTGGCATGCAAAGGAGTTTGGGTTTTCCATTGTTAACGAGCGCTTCTAATTAGGAAGTGAAATAATCATTAGGTGTTCTAGGATAAAAGCAGAGATTTTGTAGAATTGGGGAAGCACCCATTTTTATACTAAATATGGGCATGCTGGGGTTGGCCATGGCACTGGAAGGTGTGTGATTTAGTGTGGTGATGACCACACTAAACTAGTAATTAGTGTGGTAATTAATGGTTTCAGCCAGCTGAACTCCCTCCTGTTTTTTAGCACCTTATCAGCCCAGGGTCCACCTTGTCCTTGTAATTTTAATTACAAGTGGCTCATTGTAACAGCCACTGTTTGCTGTTATGTGAAATTGTCACTTGATATGTTCTCGATTCTCCTGTGATCACCCAGTCTTCCTGTCTCAGTTCTGGTCTGCATTTATCTGATGGTGAGTGAAGTTGAGCACGTCCTTCAGTACTTGTTGCTCATTTGTATGTGTTCTTCCGAGAAATGTCTGTTCAGGTTTTTGCCCGTTGAAAATGAGATTAGTTGAGTTTTTTTCTTTTTGCTATTGCCTTGAAAAAATTCTTTATATATTTTGGATATTAATCCGTTGTCATATAGATACAGTTGCTTTTTTTTTTTCCTATGCAGAAGATTCAGTTTTACTTAGTACAACTTATTTATTTGTATTTTGTGTCTTGTCCTCATGGTGTGCTATTGGGCTTTTTCCACCACATCCAGTTTGCACAGCTGGGGAAGTTGAAGGTCTTCAAATGTACTCCAGCACTGTCCAATAGAAACATAATATAACCCACATAGGTAATTGTAAATTTATTTTTTGGTAGTCGCATAAAGTATAATGAGACAAGCCTAATGTAAAATTCATGACTCAAATTAAATTTACTCAAAATGTAATCATTTCAACATGTGAGCAACTTCTCAAGCAGATAGTTCACATTCTCTTTTTCTCTATGTCTCTCATTCTCTATGTCTTCAAAAATAAAAGTGTATTTTGCTCACAGCACATCTCCATTTGGATAAGTCCCATTTCAGGTGCTACCATATCAAACAGCTCAGGGGAGACCCCTTTACTATTTCAACACAAAGTCTTTCACCGAATCACGCCTTTTGTTCCAATGAGTATTGCAGATATTAGAAGTTCAGGGCCTCAAGTCATTTACATTTGTATTTATGTTGTCTCTTTGTCACTAGTGGTAGTGACTGTAAGTATCATACAATGATACCTGTCTGCATGTAAACGCAAAAGGTCCCAAGCACTATCAGCTGTTCATTGAGCTCATGGAAATTCTAATACCATGCTCATTTTTTTTCCTGTAGACATTTGCCATGGCTGAACACTTCAAACAAGTAATTAGATGTCCTGTTTGTCTAAATGATCTTGAAGAAGCGGTGCAACTGAAATGTGGATATGCCTGCTGCCTCCAATGTGTCAATTCACTGCAGAAGGAGCCCCATGGGGAAGGTGTACTATGCCCCTTATGCACCGTGGCCTCTCAGAAGAATGACATCAAGCCCAAGTACAAGCTGAGGGCACTGATTTCCATCATCAAGGAACTAGAGCCCAAGCTGAAATCTATTCTAAGGATGAACCCAAGGATGAAGAAGTTTCAAGGTAAGGAATCTACACGACCTTCCACAACCCATAAAAAGCACTGGAGGCCAGGCGCGGTGGCTCTCGCCTATAATCCCAGCACTTTGGGAGGCTGAGGCGGGTGGATCATGAGGTCAAGAGATCGAGATCATCCTGGTCAACATGGTGAAACCCCGTCTCTACTAAAAATACAAAAAATTAGCTGGGCGTGGTGGCGTGTGCCTGTAGTCCCAGCTACTCGGGAGGCTGAGGCAGGAGAATTGCTTGAACCCAGGAGGTGGAGGTTGCAGTGAGCTGAGATTGTGCCATTGCACTGCAGCCTGGGTAACAAGAGCGAAATTCTGTCCCAAAAAAAAAAAGCACTGGAAAAACAACTTTCAAACATTTCTTTAAATATGGGCGTTAGCAGAAGTCTGTCATCTACAACTTTTATGCTTCACAAACAGCAGTATAGAACTTCACCTTTGGGTATAGATTTTCATGGAACCTGCAAGTTTGTACAGTCATTTGGAGCGATAGTGACTGTCTTTCCCTTCATGTATCTTATGGATTCAATGGAAAAAATGCTTATCAAATTATGCAATAACTTAATTCAAAAGGAATTTCTACTATGAATAAGGTGGATATGTTGTAGTTATTATATTCATGCATTCTTATACATAAAATTTGACCTTATCAGGCAGCTAAACAGGAAATTTTTGATTTGGGAAAGTAGAGTAAAAGAAGTAAAAGTGAACAATATATTTCAGTGTTTGCAGTAAAGGGGCAGAGGGAGTCTGTAGTGTGTGTCTTTGCTGAACTACTGGCTCTTCTTTCCACAGTGGATATGACCTTGGACGTGGACACAGCCAGCAACTATCTTACCATTTCTGAAGACCTGAGGAGCGTCCGATGTGGGGATTTCAAGCAGAACAGGAGAGAGCAGGCTGAAAGGTTCAGCTCTGCACTGTGTGTCCTGGGGACCTCTCGCTTCACTTCTGGCCGCCATTACTGGGAGGTGGATGTGGGCACCAGCAAAATATGGGATGTGGGCATTTGCAAGGAGTCTGTGAATCGGCAGGGGGACATTGTGCTTTCTTCAGAACTCGGCTTCTGGACTGTGGGTTCCAGAAAAGGACAGATCTTTGCCGCCAGCACTATGCCTTTGACTTTTCTCTGGGTGAGTCCCCAGTTGCACAGAGTGGGGATTTACCTGGATGTAGGTATGAGGTCCATTTCCTTTTATAATGTTAGTGATGGGTGCCATATCTACACGTTCAACGACATTCCTGTTATCGAGCCTCTGCGTCCATTTTTTTCTCATAAACGTGAAACTCAAGATGATCAGAGCTCCCTGAGTATCTGTCCTGTGATCAATCCAGACAGTGACAGTCCCCCGGTTTCTTCTGGGGAAAGGAAATAAACATTTGAACATAATCAGCGATAGCAAGTTTCTGTGTGTCCGTAGCCAGAGCTAAGAACATTTCTGCTGGATACACACAGGCACAAAGGGATAGAAGGGAAATATCAGTCATTTTGTAAACCATGAACAGAAAGCCATTATATTAATTAGGGGAAAATTACATTTTATGTATAATGTTTGTCATATTTTCTTTGGGGCTTATGTTTATTCTTTTGTTCAATAAATATTTTGAAATTTCAGATTCATTTGTCAGTATTTTCTATTTTCTGCAAGATCAATGCACTATGTGTTATGGAAGTAATGAACTAAATAATAATTCGAATGTGAGCCAACAGAGTAATTTATTTTTCAAATGATAAGAACTTATTTGAATACAGTAAAGTTAAATATCTATGTATTCAATTTAACCCAACAAGTAAACACTGACATTCAAGTGTACACTGAGTATTTGCCAGAGTAGATATGTGGGGTCATAGACAAAACTCATTAATATTAAAATTGAAATAATATACATCCCATTCTCTAATGACAAGAGAGTTAGAAATCAGTAATGGGTCAGGACATAGGCATAGGCAAGGACTTCATGACCAAAACACCAAAAGCATTGGCAACAAAAGCCAAAATAGACAAATGGGACCTAATCAAACTCCACAGCTTCTGCACAGCAAAAGAAACAGTCATTAGAGTGAATCGGCAACCAACAGAATGGGAAAAAACTTTTGCAGTTTACACATCTGACAAAGGGCCGGTATCCAGAATTTACAAAGAACTAAAACAGATGTACAAGAAAAAAACAAGCCCATTCAAAAGTGGGCAAAGGATATGAACAGATACTTTACAAAAGAAGACATACATGAGGCCAACAAACATATGAAAAAATGCTCATCATCACTGGTCATCAGAGAAATGCAAATCAAAACCTCATTGAGATACCATCTCATGCCAGTTAGAATGGCGATCATTAAAAAATGAGAGAAATGGGAACACTTTTACACTGTTGGTGGGAGTGTAAATTAGTTCAACCATTGTGGAAGACAGTGTGGTGATTCCTCAAGGACCTAGAAATAGAAATTCCATTTGACCCAGCAATCCCATTACTGGGTATATATCCAAAGGATTATAAATTGTTCTACTATAAGGACACATGCACACGAATGTTCATTGCAGCACTGTTTACAATAGCAAAGACCTGGAACCAACCCAAATGCCCATCGACGATAGACTGGATAGGGAAAATGTGGCACATATACACCATGGAATATTATGCAACCATAAAAAACGATGAGTTTGTGTACTTTGTAGGGACACGGATGAACCTGGAAACCATCATTCTCAGCAAACTGACAGAAGAGCAGAAGACCAAACACCGCATGTTCTCACTCATAGGTGGGTGTTGAACAATGAGAACATATGGACACAGGGAGGGGAGCACTACACACTGGGGTCTATTGGGGGGAAATAGGGGAGGGACAGTAGGGGGTGGGGAGTTGGGGAGAGAGAGCATGGGGAGAAATGCCAGATATAGGTGATGGGGAGGAAGGCAGCAAATCAAACTGCCACGTATGTACCTATGCAACAATCTTGCATGTTCTTCACATGTACCCCCAAACCTAAAATGCAATAAAAACAAAACAAAACAAAACAAACAAACAAAAAGAAATAGAAAACAAAACAAAAAAGAAATCAGTAATGGGAAGAAATCCATGAATCCTTTAAATCCATGGAAGTTAACCCTTTTAAATAAACCCTGATCAAATATTAAATTACACTGGAAATTACAACTATCCTGAACTGAATTAAAGTAAAATTCACAAAATTTGTAGATGCAGTTGAAGCTTAGTGAGAAACTTGCACTAATAAAAACTTTAATCAAATAGAAAGAAAATACCATAATCAGTGATCTTTACTTCCACTTTGTTACTTAAGAGCAACTCAGCTGCAAAGTAGATGGAAAGAAATAATGAAGACCATAGTGGTGATTGACAAAATAGGAAATGGCCATGTATGATACAAAATCAATGGTATACTAAAAAATTTACATATAATTTAAAATTGTATATGTATATGTATTCAATTTAGCCCAACAACTGAACACACACATTCAAATGCACACTGAGTATGTCAGAGTAGACATGTGGTCTTAGAGAAAACTCATTAATTTTAAAATTGAAATAATATACACCCTGTTTCTAATGGCAAAAGAGTTGAATAACAGATCAGTAACAAGAAGCCATATATACGTAACTTTTCACATCTATGGAAATTAAGTAACCACTTCTAAATAAAATTGTGATCAAATATGAAATTACAATGGAAATTACAACTATCCTAAGGTAAATGAAAATAAAAGCACAACATTTGTAGATGCAGTTGAAGCTTAGTGAGAAACTTATACTAATAAAAACTCAAATAGGAAGAAAATACCATAATTGGTGATCTCAACTTGCACTTTAAGTTACTTAAATAAGAGCGATTCAACTGAAAAGTAGATGGAAAGGAGAATACAGACTGTAGTGGCAATCAATAAAATAGAAACTGGCCATATATTATATAAAACCAAAGGCATACAAATTTTTTTTCTTTCACATCTTTATTCATACTGAAAGAGAGTGAGGAGAAGTTAAAGGAAAATGAAATGAAAAGAGGCAGTAGAGAGGGAGCCAGGGAGAAAGCCAGAGAGGCAGACAGGTAAAGAGAATGATGGACAGAGAGATAAGAGGGAGAGAAGACACAATTACCTGAAGTATTAGGAAGGTAATAAGGATCATCACCTCAGAGTCTACAGATGTGAAAGGCTGGACAGCGCGGTCCTCAACAATCATACATTTTCTAGCTCAAAATGTCTATAGAGCTAAGCTCGGGAAACCTCACCTGATGCATGATGTAAAATTTTCTTTTGCTACTTCAAGATTCTTTCTTGAATTTTGGCCTTTATTAGTTTAGCCATGTAATGTCCAGATGTCATTTGCTTAGCATTTATTCTATTCAGCATTTTTTTAGCTCTAAAATCAATAGGTTATTTTTTTTGAGACCTTTTCAGCCCCTTTTCTTTATCTTTTCTGCCCTTTTCCTTTCTTGATTCCTTCTTAGACTCCAATTACATGTAAGTTGTTATACTTGATAATATCCCACAGACTACTCTTAACTGCAGTCTTTGCGGCTATTTTTTAAAAATTGTGTTAAATACCTATAAGTGATCATCTTAATCACTTTCAAGTATGCAATTCAATGGCATTAATTACACCCTTACTGCTTTGCAACCAGCACCACCATTCACCTGCAGAAACGTTTTCACCTTGCAAAACTGCAATGTACACCCATTAAACAAAAACTCCCTATTTCCCAATTCCCCATCCTTACAACCAACATTGCACTTCCGATCTATGCATCTGACTATCACAGACACCTCACATCAGTGAAATTGAATGTCATTTTTTCTCCTTACCTCACATCGGTGAAATCGAATGTCATTTTGTCTCCTTGCACTGGCTTATTTCACTTAGCATAACCTCCTTAAGATTCACCCATGTTGACAAGTGATATCAGAGAGAGACAAATAATCATAAGACACAAGTGTGAACAATTAAATGCAAATAAATTGGGTAGTCAAACTAATTGTAAGAAATATAATAAATACAGATCTTAAGAAGAATGAGACCTTTCAATTTTAAGTTAAATTACATGCATTATATGAGTTTATTTCATTTTTATATGATGATATATACCGACCTCATAATTTTATCACCTTCTGTATTTATGGCCCAATAATGCCTTCCTGCCAATTCTCCTAAGCTGCTGAATTTATGAGCCAAGAGCCAAGTCACATAATCTGCAGATTTTCTGACGGTTATATAATAATTCTTTAGGAAACTGGTAGATTACTTGCTGGCAAATGGGGTTGGTGGTATTTTATTTTTGGCTTTAGAATTTGGCCTTTTTATTTCATTATGCAGAAATGTAAATTAATTTTTCTTAAATAAATATTTAACTGGTTGCATAAAAAACACTGGGTAATCCAGTGGAAATGGAAGAATATCCAGAGACATACAAACAACCAAGACTGAGTCCTGAAGAAATGAAAATCTGAACAGATAAAAAAAATTAAATCACCAATTTATTTATTTTTAAGAGAAGCTCCGGAGTGGACAGGTTCACTGCTGAATTCTACCAAATATTTAAAAAGGAATGAATAAAAATTCTTCTCTAACGCTTCCAATAAATTCAATTGGTGAAATACTTCCAAAATGGTGAAACTTCATTTCTACCAAAAATACAGAAATTAGCTGGGTGTGGTGACTGGTGCTTGTAACCTCACTTACTCGGGAGGCTGAGGCAGGAGAATCACTTCAACTCAGGAGGTGGAGTTTGTAGTGAGCTGAGGTTGTGGCACTGCACTTCCGTCAGGACAACAGAGAGAGACTGTCTCAAAATATAATATAATAATAATTCCAATTAAAATAACAATAACAAAATAAAACATAAAAGTAAGTTCAATGAAGAAGGAGAAGGACCTGTAGAATAAAAAGTATAAAATACCAATGAAAGAAATTGACAAAAACACAAATAAAGATATTCATGTTCATGGATTAGAATTAATATTGTTAAAATGTCTATACACTCAAAAGGATCCACAGATTCAATGCAATCCCAATCACAATTGCCTCATCATTTTTCACAGAAAAAGAGAAAAAAATACTAAAATTTGTGTGAAGCCACAAAAGAGCCCAAACAGCTAAAACAATCAAAAGGAAAAAAAAAATCTCACAGCTCTAGACATCACACTACTGTATTTCAAAATATATTATAAAACTATTGTAATCAAAACATGGTACTAGAATAACAGCCATGTCTGCCAATGAAACAGGATAGAAAGTTCCCATATAAACCCATGAACATACGGTAAATTGATTTTTGACAAAGGATTATAATACAAAATGGGGAAAGTACAGCCTCTTCAATAAATCATACTCGAAGAACTCATCCACATATAGAAGAATGAAATTGTATCTTTTTTTTTTTTTTTTTTTTTTTGAGACGGAGTTTCACT
>NW_016107505.1:922484-926663 GCF_001604975.1 Cebus imitator
TAGCTGGGATTACAGGCACGCGCCACCATGCCCAGTTAATTTTTTGTATTTTTAGTAGAGACGGGGTTTCACCATGTTGACCAGGATGGTCTTGATCTCTGGACCTCGTGATCCACCCGCCTTGGCTTCCCAAAGTGCTGGGATTACAGGCTTGAGCCACCGCGCCCGGCCTGAAATTGTATCTTTACATGAAACCGTATACAAAAATCAACTCAAAATGGATTAAAGAGTTAAATGTAAGACCTGAAATGGTAAGACTACTAGATTAAAACACAGAGGAAAAGATCTAAGAAATTTGTCTGGGAAAACATTTTTTTCAACATAACCTCTAAATCACAGGCAGCAAAAGCAAACATAGACGAGGGGGATTGTATCAAATTTAAAAGCTTTTGCACAACAAAGGAAACAACACAAGTGAACAATCAACATAATAGGAGAAAATATTTGCAAATCATACATCTGATAAGGGGTTAATTTCTAGAATACATAAGGCACTCAAGCAATTCAATAGCAAGAAAACAAATAGATCAATTTAAAAATGGGCTAGGATGGGTAAACAGTTTCAATTTTGTAAGATGAAAAGATTTCTGGAGATGATGGTAGTGTTGGCAAAACAATATGGATGTAATAAATATCACTGAAATTTACACTTAAAGACGGTTAAGATGGTAAATTATATGTACTTTACAATTAGTAGGTAAGAAATAACTTAAAATACTGAATGAAAAGTAATAGTATTCTGTAGGATCATATCAAGTGACATGGTTTGGCTCTGTGTCCCCACCCAAATCCCATGTTGAACTGTAATCCTCAGTGTTGGGTGAGGGACCAGGTGGGAGATGATCAGATCATGGGGATGAATTTCCTCCATGCTGTTCCTGTGACAGTGAGTGAGTTCCCACAAGATCTGATGATTTAAAAGTGTGTGGCACTTGCCTTTTTTCCCCTTGCTCTCTTTTTCCTGCTACCATATGAAAAAGGCATCTGCTTCCCCTTTGCCTTCCACCATGATTAAGTTTCCTGAGGCCTCCCAGTGATGCTTCCTGTACAACCTGCAGAACTATGAATTAATGAAAACTCTTTTCTTCGTAAATTACTCAGGTTCAGGTAGTTCTTTATAGCAGTGTGAGAATGAACTAATACAGAATATTTTGGTACCAGGAGTCCTGCACTGCTATTAAGATACCTAAAAATGTGGAAGCGACTTTGGAACTGCAGAGGTTGTAACAGTTTGCAGGGCTCAGGAGAAGACAGGAAGATGTGAGAAAGTTTGGAACTTCCTTCCTTGATACTTGTTAGATGGCTTTGACCAAAATGCTGACAGTGATATGAGTAATGGGGTCCAGGCTAAGGTGGTCTCAGATGAAGATGAGGAACTTACTGGGAACTAAAGTGAAGGTCACTCTTGCTATGCTTTAGCAAAGAGACTGGAAGCATTTTGCACCTGTCCTAGAGAGCTGTGAAATTTAGAACCTGAGAGAGATGATTTAGGGTTATCTAGTAGAAGAAATTTCTAAGTGGCAAAGCATTCAAGATTTGACCAGGCTGTTTCTAAAAGTATACATTCACATGCATGAAGAAAGAGAAATTCTGAAAATGGAACTTATATTTAAAAGGGAAGCAGAGCATAAAAGTTTGGAAAATTTGCAGCTTGACCACAGCTAGGAAAGAAAAGCCCATTTTCTAGGAAGAAATTCAAGTCCACTGTAGAAATGAGTAAGTAAAGAGAAGCCAAATATTAATGGCCAAGACAATGGGGAACACGTCTCCACAGCATTTTAGAGTGCTTCGTGGCAGCCCCTCCCATCGCAGACCCAGAGGCCTAGGAGAAAAAATGGTTTTGTAGGCCACGCCCAGGGCCCAGAAGCTCTGTGAAGCCCTGGGACATGGAGCCCTGCATCCCAGCCACTCTAGTTCCAGCCATGACTAAAAGGAGCCAAGGTACAGCTCGGGCCATTGCTTCAGAGGATCCAGGCCCCAAGCCTTGGGAGCTTCCACGTGATACTAGGTCTGCAGGTGCACAGAAGGCAAGAGGTGAGGTCTCGGAACCTCTCCCTAGATTTCAGAGGATATATGGAAATGCCTGAATGTGCAAGCGGAAGTCTGCTTCTGGGGTGGAGCCCCCATGAAGAACTTCTGTTAAAGCTGTGCAGAGGGTAAATGTGGGATTGGAGCCCCACACAGAGTCCCCACTGGGGCACGGCCTAGTGGAGCTGTGAGAGAAGGGCCACTATCCTCCAGACCCCAGAATGGTAGATCCAGCGACTGCTTTCATTCACCATGCACCTGGAAAAGCCACAGACACTCAACCCCAGCTTGTGAAAGCAACCAAAGGGGCTGTACCCCGCAGAGCCACCGGAGAAGAGCTGCCCAAGGCCTTGGGAGCCCACCCTTTGCATCAGCATGCCCTGGATGTAAGACATAAAGCCAGAGGAAAACACTTTGGAATTCTAAGATTTAATGACTGCCCTGTGAGGTTTCAGACGTGCATGGGTCCTAAGCCCCTTTGCTTTGGCCAATTTCTCTTATTGGGAACAGGAGCATTAACCCAATGCCTGTACCCCATTGTACCTTAAAAGTAATTAACTTGTTTTTTATTTTAAAGGCTCATAGGCAGAAGGAACTTGTCTCAGATGAGACTTTGGACCTGGGCGTTTGGGTTAATGATGGAATGAGTTAAGACTTTGGGTGACTGTTGGGAAGGCATAATTGGTTTTGAAACGTGAGAAGGACATGAGATTTGGGAGAAGCCATTTGCAGATTAATATAGTTTGGTTCTGTTTCACCCGCTCAAATCTCATGTTTAATTGTAATCCCCAGTTTTGGGGGAGGGACCCAGTGGGAAATGGTTGGATCTTAGAAATGGATTTTTCCCCATGCTGTTTTCATGATAGTGCATGAGTTCTCAAGAGATCTAATGGCTCAAAAGTGCGTGGCATTTCCCCTTCACTCTGTCTCTCCTGCTGCCATGTGAAAATGTGCTTGCCTCCCCTTCACCTTCTGCCATGAGTTAAATTACCTGAGGCCTCCCATTGATGCTTCCTGTACAGCCTGCAGAACTGTGAGTCAATGAAACCTCTTTTCTTCATCAATTATACAGTTTCAGGTAATTCCTTACAGCAGTGTGAGAATGGACCAACACATCAAGTATTACAACATGCATGTAACTGGGGCTCAGGAAGGAGTAGAGAGAGGAAAAGGGACAGTGAAAGAAATTGAAGAAATGTGGCTAAAATATCCCGATTAAAAAAAAAATAAATCAACCTTCTGATCCTAGAGACAAAAAGCCCTAAATATAATAAATGTTAAGAAAGTGGTATCTGGATTTTGGGGTACGGGGGCGGGTGCTGGGCTTAGCAGACGGCTTCAGGGGGAGGCAGCTCAGCTGTGACAGTGGCTGCAGGTGTCTAAGCGGGGAGGATGCGCCACCCCGCGGGGGCCGGGTGAGCCAGGGCGCTGGAGGAAGAGCGTGGAGAGGACACACCGTCTCGTGTGCGCGTTGGGCTGGGAGGCGGCCCGGGGCCACGAGTCAGAGCGCGCGCGTTTCTGGGGCCCCGGATCCCTCGGTTGACCGTCTGGGCCCCGGCCCACGAGGAGCTCGAGCGCGCCGGGGATCCCAGCGGCTTCCCACGACCCCGCCCGCGGCCCCGCCCGCTCTCCGGCGCCCCCTGCTGGGCCGGAATCCGAAACGCAGGGGAGCACTTTCCAGCTGCCGCCAACCGTGTCCCACGAGGAGGCTGCTCGCATCCAGGTGCTTCAACTTAAGTTCATCAGACGTTGGCAAGAATAAGAAATCTCACTTACGCCGGCCACACTTCAAGCGTTCTACGTGGCATGTGGCTAGTGGCATCCCTTTCGTACAGCACAGAGAATTTCCAGGATCTCAGAGAGTTCCACAGACGCCCTGCCAGTGACCACTCAATGTCTGCAAAAAAGTGAGATGACCCCAGGCCAGGCGCGATGGTTCACGCCTGTAATCTCTGCACTTTGGGAGGCCGAGGCGGGCGGATCACCTGAGGTCAGGAGTATAATGAGACCAGCCTGGCCAACGTGGTGAAAACCTGTCTCTACTAAAAATGCAAAAATTAGCCCTATGTGGTGGCGGGCGCTTGTAATCCCAGCTATTCGTGAGGCTGAGGCAGGAGAATCGCTTGAACCTGGGAGGCAGAGGTTGAAGTG
>NW_016107505.1:927413-941913 GCF_001604975.1 Cebus imitator
TATGGCTTAGATGAATAAATGCATTGACTCATTCTACTTGAAATCAATACCCAATTGATATAATAGATGGAAATAATTTAGGTAGATAGAGTGAAGAGAGTCCCCAGGAAAAAGCATTCTAACAAAAAGCAGCTTAGAAATGGCTTTTTTTTGAGACAGAGTCTCGCTTGGTTGCCAGCGCCAAGCTGGAGTGCAGTGGCACAATCTTGGCTCACTGCAACCTCCGCCTCAGCCTCCCGAGTAGCCAGGACTACTGGCACACACCACCATGCGCAGCTAATTTTTCTATTTTTAGTAGAGACAGGGTTTCACCATGTTAGTCAGGATGGTCTCGATCTCTTGACCTCGTGATCCGCCCACCTCGGCCTCCCAAAGTGCTGGGATTACAGGCATGAGCCACTGCACCTGGCTAGAAATTGCTCCCTTTCTAACCACACCACACAGTTCAAAGAAATCACCTCTCCTAATAAAGAGCAGTCTGAAAGATCAGACTGTAAAACAGATAAGCAACTTGGGGAGAGGGGGAGTTTCCTGGGTAATCACCAAACCACACACATACGATGGGCCCCAATAAAAACAGTGGGCCTTGGCTGGGCTCAGTGGCTCACACCTGTAATCCCAGCACTTTGGGAGGCTGAGAGGGCCAGATCACCTGAGGTCAGGAGTTCGAGACCAGTCTAGACAACATGGTGAAACACCTGTCTTTACTAAAACACAAAAATTAGCCGGGTGTGGTGGCAGGCACCTATAGTTCCAGCTACTCAGGAAGCTGAGGTAGGAGAATCGATAGAACCCGGGAGGCAGAGGTTGCAGCGAGCTGAGATTGCATCACTGCACTCCAGTCTGGGGGACAGAGTGAGACTCAGTCTTCCCCCGACCCCCCGCGAGAAAAAAACCAGCGGGCCTTAATAAGCACATTCCTTTCCCTTTCTTTAGGCACAGTAAGATAGGGAAGCTGGAAGCGTTCGCGGGGGAGATGCCTGCAGCTGCGAGGAGGAGCCTGGGAACGGGCACAGAAACCCTCCCTCCCATGTTAGCACATGCAGATAAGCACAAACCGCAGGACTGGGGAATGGGGTGGGGGCTGGGCACAGTGGCCCACGCCTGCATTCCCAGCACTTTGGGAGGCTGAGGCAGGTGGATCCCCTGAGGTCAGGAGTTTGAGACCAGCCTGGCCAACATGGTGAAACCCCCGTCTACACTAAAAATACAAAATTAGCCGGTGTGATGGCATAACCTGTAATCCCAGCTTCTCAGGCAGCTGAGGCATGAGAATTGCTTGGACCCAGGAGGTCGAGGTTGCAGTGAGCCAAGATTGTATCACTGCACTCCAGCCTGGGCAACAGAGCCAGACTCCATTTAAAAAAAAAAAGAAAGCGATTGGGGCTGCTAGAGACTCTGCCCTATGCAGCTAGCACAGCTGGTCATAACCGGTTCTTCCGGCCCTAGTAAGATTCCACACCCCCTCCCCACCAGCCCATCTATAAAAGCCTGACATTTCTACTACAACTTGACAACCCGTTTGGCCCCCTCTCTGTGACAGAGCTGTTCTTTCCTTTTGCCTATTAAACTCCTGCCCCAATCCCACCCTGTGTGTGTCCACATCCTTGATGTCCTCGGCTGTGAGACCAAGAACCTTGGTATTTACCCCCGACAGTGAGGCCATTTTACAATGGCAAGCCAGGCAGGGTCCCAAAAGCTCAGTGTTTTAAGGGTGGAACAGGGAGAAGTTGTCATGAATGTCAGGATAGGCTGGGAAAGGGGAGTGGAGACACAAGGTCCTTGGTCAAATAATGCATTTCTTAGATACTAAGAAAAAGGGAAGGGAAAATAAAGGAAGCTACAGAAGAAACAGTATCTTTTTTTTTTAGATGGAGTCTCCCATTATGCCCAGGCTGGAGTGCAGTGGCACGCGTGATCTCGGCTCACTGCAACCTCCGCCTCCAGGGTTGAAGTGGTTCTCCTACCTAGGCCTCCTGAGTAGCTGGGCTTACAGACACCCACCATTATGCCCCGCTAATTTTTGTATTTTTAGTAGAAACTGGGTTTCACTGTGGTGGCCAGGCTGACCCTGAGCCCCTGACCTCAGGTGACCTGCCCGCCTCGGCCCTCCAAGGTGTGAGATTACTGCCTGGACGGGCCCCACCAATATTCATCCGTCCCACAGGGCCGAACAGGGAGCTCAGACCACTGTGCACTTCATGGAGTAGCCCATTGCCTGAGGCAGCAGAGAGCGTCTCCCAGTAAACAAGGATCAAGTATGCACCCACCTCCATTTGCCGCAGCTGGCTTTTACCCATAAGTGCCATCTACAGGCCTGCACGTCAGACTGCACAGCCTGACATAAAACCTGTTGATAGAACATAGGGCTACAGGAACAAACCCAGAAGACCCTGCCTAGCCAGGCAGGGAGGCTCACGCCTATAATCCCAGGACTTTGGGAGGAGAGTGGGGCGGATCATCTGAGCTTAGGAGTTCGAGACCAGCCTGGTCAACATGGCAAAACCCCATCTGTACTAAAAGTACAAAGAAATTAGCTGGGCATGGTGGCACACACCTGTAATCCCACCTACTCAGGAGGCTGATGCTGGAGAGTCATTTTAACACAGGAGGCCGAGGTTGCAATGGCACTGAGCCCAGATCGTGCCACTGCACGCTGCATTCCAGCCTGGGAGACAGAGCAAAGCTGTCTTAAAGCAAAAAGCAAAACAAACAGAAAAACAAAACATAGGAACAAAATAGCAATACATGGTACCACAAAAACACACTTAAGGGCATAGGCCACAGGCCCTATAAAGCTGCTAACAATAAAAATTATGGAGCAACCGGCTAACAACTTCACAATAGGATCAAAACCTCACATATTAATAGTAACCTTAAAGGGTCTAAAAGCTCCACTTAAAAGACATACAGTGGAAAGGTAGACTAAAAAAAAAGACCCATCAATCTGCTGTCTTGAAGAGACCTACATCACATAAAATGTCACCCATAGGTTTAAAGTAAAGGGTTGGAGAAAGATCTATCGTGCAACCAGAAATCACAAAAGACCAGGAATCACTATTCTTATATCAGGTAAAACAGACTTTAAACCAACGACACTAAGAAAATAAAGGAACAAAGAAGAGCATTCCACAATGACAAAGGGCTCAATGCAACCCAGAGACTTAAATATCCTAATATATATGCACTGAACATCAGAGCACCCAGATCCCAAGTACTTCTAGATCTATGAAAACACTCGGACATCCACATGATAACAGTGAGGGACTTCAACACCCCACTGAGTGTTAGACAGATCATGAGTGCACAAAACTGCTAAATTCTGGACTTAAATTCAGCACTTGATCAATTGGACCTAATAGACATGTACGGGGTACTCCACTCACCAACCCAAGAATATACAATCTTCTACCTGTACATGAAACATACCCTAATAGCAAACACATACTTGATGATAAAGCAAGTCTCCATTATTCAAAAAAGCAGAAATTATACCAAGTGCACTTTCAGACCACAGTGGGATGTAAACAGAAATCAATACCAAGAATATCTCTCAAAACCAGACAATTATATGGAATTAAATAACTTGCTCCTGAATGACTTTTGGGCAAAAAATGAAATTAGGACAGAAATAAAAGTATTTGAAATAAATGAAAATGAAGACGTAACATATCAGAATATCTGGGATGCAGCAAAAGCAGTGTCCAGAGGCAAGTTTATAGCACTAACTGCCTACACCAAAAAGTTAGGAAGATCTCAAACTCATGATCTAACATCACACCTGGAAAAACTAGAAAAACAAGAACAAACTAACACCAATGCTAATTGGAAAAAAAGCTGAAATCAGAGCAGTACTGAATGAAATTGAGACCCAAAAATCCACACAAGAATCAATGACACCAAAAGCTAGTTCTTAGAAAGGGTAAACAAAATCAACAGACCGCTAGCTACACTGAAAAGAAAAAGAGAGATGATCCAAATAAGCACAATCAGAAATGATAATGGTGACATTACAATCAATCCCACAGAAATACAAAAGATCCTCAGAAAATATCATTTACAACTCTGTGCACACAAACTAGAAAATCTAGAGGAAATGTGTATATTCCATAAACACACAACATACCAACACTGAATCAGGAAGATACTGAAACCCTGAGCAAACCAATACCGAGTTCTGAAATTAAACGAGCAATTTTTTAAAACCTACCAACCAGAAAGAGCTCTGGATCAGACGGATTCACAGCTGAATTCTACCAGACATACAATCAAAAGCCGGTACCAATTCTACTGAAACTATTCCAGAAAAACAAAGAACAAAAAATGATGGGAAATAACTTTTTCCTAATTCATTCTACAAAGACAGCATCACCCTGATTCCAAAACCTGGCAAGAACACAGTAAAAAAGAAAGAAAGGAAACTATAGGACAATATCACTGATGAATTTACACACAAAAATCCTCAACACAATACTAGCAACCAAATCCAGCAGTACATCAAAAAGTTAATTCACCATGACCAAGTAGGCTCTATTCCTGGGATGCAAGTTTGGTTCAACGTGTACAAATCAATAAATGTGCTTCACCACATAAATGGAATTAAAAGCAAAGACCATATGATTATCTCAATAGATGCAGAAAAAGATTTCAATAGCGCGGTGGCTAATGCCTGTAATCCCAGCACTTTGGGAGGCCGAGGAGGGTGGATCACCTGAGGTCAGGAGTTCAAGACCAGACTGACTAGCATGGAGAAACCCGTCTCTACTAAAAATACAAAATTAGCCGGGCATGGTGGTGCATGCCTGTAATCCCAGCTACTCAGATGGCTGAGGCAGGAGAATTGCTTGAACCCAGGAGGTGGAGGTTGTGGTGAGCCGTGATCACACCATTGCACTCCAGCCTGGGCAACAAGAGTGAAACTCCGTCTCAAAACAAACAAACAAACAAACAAAAAACCAAAACACCCCCAAAACAAAAACACTAACATCCCTTCATGATAAAACCCTCAACAAACTAGACATAGACATTGAAGAAACACAACTCAAAATAAGAAGATACATGTACGACAAACCCACCCCACATCACACTGAGTGGGAAAAAGCTGAAAGCATTCTTATTAAGAACTGGAATAGGCTGGGTGCAGTGGCTCATTCCTGTAATCTCAACACTTTGAGAGGCTGAGGCAGGCAGATTGCTTGAGCATAGGAGTTCAAGATCAGCCTGGGCAATATGGCAAAACCCCTACAAAAAATATAAAATATACAAAAAATATAAAAAATCTACAAAAAATATAAAAAATCTACAAAAAATATAAAATTAGCCAGGCATGGTGCCACAGGCCTGTAGTCCCAGCTACTTGGGGGATGGAGATGGGGGGACTGCTTGAGCCCAGAAGGTTGAGGCTGCAATCAGTCATGTTTGAAGCCTGGGTGACAAAGTGAGACCTCCCCACCAACAAGAAAAAGAAAAAAGAAAACTGGAACAAGACAAGGATGCCCAATCTCAGCACTCCTATTGAACATAGTACTGAAATCCTAGCCACAGCAATCAGGCAAGAGAAAGAAAGAAAAACATCCAAGTAGGAAAAGAAGTCAGATTATCTCTCCTCAATGACATAATTCTATACATAGAAAACCCTAAAGACTCTGCCAAGAGGTTCCCAGGATTGGCAAATGACTTCAGCAAAGTTTCAGGATGCAACCTCAATGTACAAAAATCAGTAGCATTTCTACACACAAATAATGTACAAGCCAAGAGCCAAATCAAGAATGCAATCCCATTTATAATAACCACACATAAAAAATAGAATACCTGGAAATACATCCAACCAAGGTGAAGGATCTCTACAAAGAAAACTACAAAACTCTACTGAAAGAAATCAGAGATGACACAATCAAATGCAAAAACATACCATGCTCATGGATTGAAAAAAAACAATATCACTAAAATGGCCAAACTGCTCAAAGCAATTTACCGATTCAAAGCTATTCCTATCAAACTACCAATGCCATTTTGCACAGGCCTAGAAAAAAAACTATTCTAAAATTTATATGCAACCAAAAAAGAGCCTGAATAGCCAAAGTCATTTTAAGCAAAAAGAACAAAGCTGAAGGCATCACATTACCCAGCTTCAAACTATATGATAAGGCTACCATAACCTAAACAGCATGGTATTCCTACAAAAAATAGACACATAGACCAATGGAACAGACAACCCAGAAATAAAGCCACACAACTTCAACTATCTGATCTTCAACAAAATTGACAAAAATAAGCAATAAAGGAAAGGATACCGTATTCAATAACTAGTGCTGCCATATGCAGAAGAATGAAACCGGACCCCTGCCTCTTGACATATATAAATATTAACTTAAGGTAGAATAAAGATTTCAATATAAGACCTCAGAACCCAAGAGGTTGAGGCCGCAGTGAGTTATGATAGTGCCGCTGCACTCCAGCCTGGGCAATAGAGCAAAACCTTCTCTCAAAAACAAATTAATTGGGCAGGGCATGGTGGCTCATGCCTGTGATCCCAGCACTTTAGGAGGCTAAGGTCGGCAGATCGCTTGAGATCAGTAGTTTGAGACCAGCCTAGGCAACATGGTGAGACCCCGTCTCTACAAAAAATGTAAAAATTAGCGGAGTCTAGTGGCGCACACCTGTAGTCCCAGCTACTTGGGAGGCTGAGGCACAAGAATCGCATGAACCTGGAAGGTGGAGGTGGCAGTGAGTCTAGACTGTGCCACTGCAGTCCAGCCTTAACAACAGATTGAGACACAGTCTTAAAAAAAAAAAAAAGAAAAAGAAAAAGAAAGAAAGGAAAAAGGAACCAGAGCTAACCACCACAGGGAGCCACCGAGCCGCAGAGGTAGACAACAACAGAGAAAGAAAGGAATAAAAGATCTGCGAACAACCAGAAAACAATTAATGAAATCACAGGAGTTTGTCTTCATCTGTTGGTAATAACCTTGAACAGGAATGGACTAAATTCTCTAATTTAAAAAATATAAGGTAGCTATACAGATGATATTAATAAAGGCCCAGCTATCTACAACCTGCAAGACACTCGCCTCACCATCAAACACAAAAATAGACTGAAAGTGAAGGCATGAAAAAGTCGTTCTATGCAAACAGAAACCAAAAGCAAGCAGGGGTAGCCGTACCTTCATCACATAAAACACACTTCAAATAAAAACTGCAAAACTGACCCCAGAAAAGGTTATAGGCTGGGTGCGGTGGCTCCTGCCTATAATCCCAACACTTTGGGAGGCTGGCTGGGAGGATAGCTTGATCCCAGGAGTTTCAGACCAGCCTGGGAAACATAGCATGACCCCGCCTCTGCAAAAAAATTTTTAAAAAATAGCCATGGATGGCTGCATGAGCCTGTAGTTCCAGCTACACAGGACATGAGGTGTGTGAATTGCTTGAATAGTGAAAATACTCCGGGGTCCTGTGAGTCTGAAAGTTATCAAGGATGTATTTCACTTCTAGGACTTAGAATACGATGATTCCACCTACCTGACTGTCATATGATTTGGGCCATTTTTGGTCTATTTTGTAAATATTTTCTTCATGATTTTGCCCAATTTTCTATTTCTTTTTTGGCCTTTTCCCACAATTTTAAATAATGGTGGTTCTACCTCCTTATAAATCCTATGAATTGCTTTCCCCTATCACCTGCCCACATGACCAGGAATGCCTCTTCCATTCACGAATAAAGGGGGAAAGGCTGGGTGCGGTGGCTCACATCCGTAATCCCAGCACGCTGGGAGGCTGAGGCGGGTGGATCACTTGACATCAGGGGTTTGAGACCAGCAGGCCAACATGGTAAAACCCAGTAAGTGGGAAGAGCCTGATGGTGCAAAGGAAGACAAGGAAGCAGGGCTGTATGAAAACACAGAAAGCAAATTATACTCTCCCGGCGAAGTGCAGATATTACGGAGACATGAGGTCCAAAGTGACATAGAAAGGTTTCAAATGGGATCATTTTCCAAACTATTCAGGCCTGGAGCCTAAGTAACCAGAGCTGTGGAAGGAACATGAAGTCACAGAGAAGAAACGCTGACGCTCTGTTTCAACAGGCTTTCAGCATCAGCGCGATTTTAGAAAAGTGAAAGAGGCCGGGCGTGGTAGCTCACATCTGTAATCTCAGCACTTTGGGAAGCCAAGGTGGCTGGATTACTTGAGGTCAGGAGTTCAAGACCAGCCTTGCCAACATGGTGAAACCCTGTTGCTACTAAAAATACAAAAAATACATGGGCATGGTAGTGGGCACCTGTAATCCCAGCTACTCGGGAGGCTGAGAATCACGTGAACCCAGAAGGTAGAGGTTGCAGTGAGCCGAGATCGCACCACTGCACTCCAGCCTGAGCGACAGAGCGAGACTCTCAAAAATAAAAAAAGTGAAAAAGCGTGGAAGAAAATGGGCAGCTGTAAGTACGGAAGAGCGCAAGACCCATCACCGAGTGGCCCCTCCACCCTGATTCCAGCATTGACTCTCAACTTAGCTTCTCCCAAGGGGATCACAGAAAACTTTCTCTGACTCTTGTTCAACTGCTCATTAGGATCTGCTAATTGCCAGAGTTGTTATTCATCACCAGAAGCGCCTCAGGGTGATTTGCACTGGGGAGAAGTTTTGCTCTTCATTGAAGATGTCCCAGACTTCTCCGTGCTGACGATGTCCTTGATACACAGATGACATGATAATGGCATCTCCTGGGAGGTCAGCTCTGGGAGCCCTGTCCCTATAACCATGGACTCAGGTACCGCAGGCTCTTGCTGACTGACGCTTCCCTGCACACAGCTCTGGAGCCAGGAGGAGCCAGGTGGATGCTTCCTTATGTTCAGTCTCAGGGAAGATGACAGAATACGAGTGTTATCTCACCAAGAGGAACACAGCGCTGTGGCTGTGAAGTCACATTGTTCAGAGTGATAACTCTGCCTCACACTGATACTCAGCATACTCTGGCTGGACAGATGTGGGTGGCCATCTGCAGGGGAGTGTCTCAGGTAGGACCTCAGGTGAGGGTCACTCCAGATCCCTGAGTCCTAGAGACCATGTCAATGAGAGAAAGGACAGGGTCTCTCTGCAGTCTGAATCAAACCTTGGATGACGAGAGCCACTGAGCTCTAAACCATGAACACAAGAGTCTGCTCATTTTCTCAGATCCAACAGCTTTCACTTTGGGTGTGAATACGTGGCTAGGCGCAGTGGCTCACGCCTGTAATCCCAGCACTTTGGGAGGCTGAGGCGGATGGGTGGATTACCTGAGGTCAGAAGTTCGAAACCAGCCTGGCCAATATAATGAAACCCCATCTCTACTAAAAATACAAAAAATTAGTGGGGCGTGGTGGTGAGCATCTGTAGTCCCAGCTACTCAGGAGGCTGAAGAAGGAGAATCGCTTGAACCCGGGAGGTGAAGGTTACATGAGCCACACCACTGCTCTCCAGCCTGGACAACAAGAGCAAAACTCCGTCTCAAAAACAAAAAGCATAAATAATTAAAGCGCAGGGTTTGTGTTCAAATTTGAATATTCTAACATCAAAAACTAGGTCCACTGACACACACGTATATGTATAAATGGAAATTTACGGAAAGAAATCATCTGTGGTGCATCATGGTATGGTGACATTTGTTTTTTTCAAGTCCTTATGTAGTAGAATAAGTTTGTCTCATTATGTTTCCAAAGAATTCTGAAAACACTTTTCTCTGTGTGCACTGTAGTGTGTGTGTGTGTGTACACATACTATTATCCAAGTTAATAAAAAAAAATCTGTCCTTCTTTAACCTGATGCAGTAAGGACAGAGAGAAAAACTTAGAACTGTAGTTCTAAGATCTTATAAAACTGTGACTTTTCTTTTTGTTTGTTTTTGAGACAGGTCACCCAGGCTGGAGTGCAGTGGTGCAATCTGGGCTCACTGCAACCTCTGCCTCCCAGGTTCAAACGATTCCCCTGCCTCAGCCTCCCAAGTAGCTGGGATTACAGGTGTGTGCCACTATACCTGGCCCGTTTTTTTGTATTTTTAGCAGAGTTGGGGTTTTGCCACGTTGGCCAGGCTGGTCTCGAATTCCTGACCTCAAATGATCTGCCCGCCTCAGCCTCCCAAAGTGCCAGGCTTACAGATGTGAGCCACCGCACCCAGCCAAGAGCTACTGATTTTTTTTTTTTTTTTTTTGAGACGGAGTTTCACTCTTGTTACCCAGGCTGGAGTGCAATGGCGCGATCTTGGCTCACCGCAACCTCCGCCTCCTGGGTTCAGGCAATTCTCCTGCCTCAGCCTCCTGAGTAGCTGGGACTACAGGCATGCGCCACCATGCCCAGCTAATTTTTTTGTAGTTTTAGTAGAGACGGGGTTTCACCATGTTGACCAGGATGGTCTCGATCTCTTGACCTTGTGATCCACCCGCCTCAGCCTCCCAAAGTGCTGGGATTACAGGCGTGAGCCACCGCGGCCGGCTAAGAGCTACTGATTTTTAAACGTACTTTGTATTCATTCACTCTAAGGAAAAATGCTGAGTTCTGAAAAGTTGACAATTTATCCTATTGCAATTTTAAAGAGATTATCTTATAATTTGAGCATGACTTTGCATTTTTCCATTTTATCTTAAGCAATTGCATTCCTATGACAGGATAATATGAATTCTAAACATGGCACACCGCATCCAATCACTGTCTCCTTCACATCTCTTTCTTCTTCCTCTAGAAAGGACATATTTATTTGACACTGATTATGTCACCTCATTGTTGACTAAGACACACATGGCTCCTCAACTGACGGACCTTACACATTGGGGAGAGTCAGAGTAGAAATGAATTCAGGCCAGCATGGTGGCTCACGCCTGTGATCCCAGCACTTTGGGAGGCCGAGGCAGGAGGATCACAAGGTCAGGAGTTTGAGACCAGCCTGGACAACATGGTGAAACCCCATCTCTACTAAAAATACAAAAATTAGCTGGGTGTGGTGGCGTGCGCCTGTAATCCCAACTACTCACGAGGCTAGGGAAAGAGAATCGCTTGAACCCAGGAGGTGGAGGTTGCAGTGAGCCAGGATTGTACCATTGCACTCCAGCCTGGGCAACAAGAGCAAAACTCTGTCTCAGAAAGAAAGAAAGAAAAAAATAAAATAAAATAAATGGGCCAGGTGCGATGGCTTGTGCCTTTAATCTCAGCCAAAGTAGGAGGATCACTTGAAGCCAGGAGTACCAGACCAGCGTGCGCAACATAGCGAGACTTCCAGCTATACTAAAAAACATTTAAATGTGCCAGGAATGGTGGTGTGCACTTGCAGTCCCAGCTACATAGGAGGCTGAGGCAGGAGCATCACTGGAGCCCAGGAGTTCAAGGCTCCAGTAAGCTATGGTGGCACCACTGTACTCCTGCCTGAGTGACACAACAGACCCTGACTCTAAAAAAGAAAGAAAGAGAGAGAGAGAAAGAAAGAAAATAGTAAATGAAAATAAATGCCCCCAAAACAGTCAAATGTGAAACTGGTGTCAGGGGTATATTTCCAAGTTGAGCTTTTTCTGTGCAATATGATAGTGTCTGTATTTTCAGGTAAAGAAAATGCCAAAATTATTCGTTGAGAGCGAAAGCCAAAAAGAGTGTTGATGGCTTCACTGGAAAAGCTGGATCGTCACTCCCAGCCACCCAGAAATCCTCTCCATGTATTTTCAGAACGATGTCCTAAGAACCATAGGGGAAGTGGCCAATCAAAACCATCTTTCCCTTCCAGCTTGGGGTTGGGACTCTGACCAATGTCATTCTGTTCTTCTGTAATGTCTCTCCCACCTTGACTGACCATAGAATGAGGCCCACACACAAGATTCTCGCCCACATGGCCGTGGCTAATTCCTTGGTTCTCCTCTCCACTGGGATTCCTCAGTGTCTTTTGTTCTAGGGAATCCCCTGTCCAGTCTTGAGTGTAAACTCATGTATTACACCCGCCTGGTGGCTCGCAGCTCCACCCTGTGCTGCACCTGTGTCCTGAGCACCTATTGGTACCTGTCACTTAGCCCTGGGAGCCCAGGGAGGGTGACGCTCAGAGGAAGAATCCCCAAGGCCATCGGTCCTTTCTGTTGCACCTGCTGGATGTTCAGCATCTTGTTGAATGTCTATATTCCTGTGGTGGTCACTGGTCCACAGGACGCAGACGATGATAATGACACCCAAGGCAAATGGTTCTGCTCACGCTCGAATCACACCGCAGCCGTGATCTTCTTGCGGTGAGCGCCCGATGCTGTGTTTATTGGCCTCATGGGCTGGGCCAGTGGCTCCATGATTTTTCTCCTGCAGAGACACCGCCAGAGACTGTGGTATCTTCACACCACCAACCAATGCCACAAACGCCCGCCTGAGACCAGAGCCACCCACACCGTCCTGATGCTGCTGGTCACCTTTGTCACATTTTACATGCTGAAATCTCATCTCACTTTTTACATGACTGCATTTCTGGATTTTTGTCTAGGGTTGATGCATGCCTCGGGTGTTTTGGGTTCATGTTTTCTCACTGTTTGCCCCTTACTACTTATCCTGAGGGATCCGAGAATGCCTGGATTCTCCTCCCAAATCGTGGGAAATCATGGAGGTTAAAGCTAAATATGGAAGACAGCTTCCACAATAGCCATAATTACTTTATTACTCTATTCAGGAATCATTTATTGAGTATCTTTTATTTATTTATTTTTTTGAGATACAGTCTTGTTCTGTCTCCAGGTTGGAGTGCAGTGGCATGATCTCGGCTCACTGCAACCTCCACCTCCCGGGTTCAAGCAATTCTCCTGACTCAGCCACCCGAATAGCTGGGACTACAGGCAGGCACCAGCAGATCCAGCTAATTTTTTTTGTATTGTTAGTAGAGATGGGGTTTCACTATGTTGCCCAGGGTGGTCTCAATCTCCTGACCTTGTGATCCACCCGATTCAGCCTCCGAAAGTGCTGGGAATACAGGCATGAGCCACCGCGCCCGGCCGAGTATCTTTTTTTTTTTTACATAAAACCCACAATGATCTTGGAAATTCATTGTGATATTTGTGCTGCATGGGGGACAGGACTCCTCTAACCTGTTGAATGTGTTACTTAACTCCTTCAGCAGAAATTCTTGTCTCGTCTTTCTTCCTTTAAAGCGCCCGCCTTTTGGGTTCTGCCGGAGGCTATGATTCACTGTAGTTAAAAATTGATTTATACAAAAAGAAATTTTTTTTTGTGACAGAGTCTGCCTTTTGCCCAAGCTGGCGTGCAGTGGCATGACCTTGGCTCACTGCAACCTCCGCCTTCCAGGTTCAAGCCATTCTCCTGCCTCAGCTTCCCAAATAGCTGGGATTACAGGTGCACAGCAGCAAGCCTGGCTCATTTTTGTATTTTTAGGAGAGATGGGGTTTCGCCATCTTGGTCAGGCTGGTCTCCAATCCCTGACCTTGTGATCCACCCGTCTCAGCCTCCCAAAGCCCTGGGATTACAGGTATGAGCCACCGCACCCAGCTAGAAGACTCTTAAAGTAGGAAAGTGCCAATGAGACAGGCAAGGAAAGCCTTATTACCACTGCCTCGCAGAAGGCAGCTGGGCCACTGTGTCCAAAGTTCCAACTAGAAAAAAAATATTATAGCCGTGCACGGTGGTGCACATCTGGAATCCCAGCACTTTGGGAGGCCGAGGTGGGCGGATCAAGAGGTCAGGAGTTCAATACCAGCGTAGCCAATATGGTGAAACCCCCTCTCTAGTAATAATACAAAAATTAGCTGGGGGTGGTGGCAGGCGCCTATAGTCTCAGCTACTCAGGAGGCTGAGGCAAGAGAATTGCTTGAACCCAGAAGGTGGAATTTGTAGTGAGCCGTGATTGTGCCATTGCACTCCAGCCTGGGTGACAGAGTAAGACCCTACCTCAAAAGAAGAAAAGAAAAGAAAGAAAATAATGGTCGGGCATGGTGGCTCACGCCTCTAATTCCAGCACTTTGAGAGGCTAAGGTGGTGAATCACCTGAGGTCAGGAGTTCGAGACCAGCCTGGACAATATGGTGAAACCCCACCTCTACTAAAAATACAAAAATTAGCCAGGAATGTTGGTGGGCACCTGTAATCCCAGCTACTCAGGAGGCCGAGGCATGAGAATCACTTGAACCCGGGAGGCAGAGGTAGCAGTGAGCCGAGATCGTGCCATTGCACTACAGCCTGGGTGACGAAGTTCAAAAATCAATCAATCAATAAAAGAAATAATAAACCTCTTTTCTTCATAAATTATCCAGTCTCAGGTATTTCTTTAGAGCAGTCTAAGAGTGGACTAACACACAGACTGTCTGAACTTGCCATGCAGGGTTTCCAAACAATTTACCTGCTTTTCAGATGCTTCTAAATCTCCTTTAAAGAAAGAAAATAGAAGAAAAAAAAAAAGACTGAGCTTGGTGGCTCACACCTGTAATCCTAGCACTTTGGGTGGCTGAGGCAGGCGGATTATCTGAGTTCGGGAGTTCAAGATCAGCCTGACCAAAGTGGAGAAATCCCATCT
>NW_016107505.1:942193-954860 GCF_001604975.1 Cebus imitator
ACACACACACACACACACACACACACACACACACACACACTTATTTATTCAGCACATGAAGACCCTAAAACCTACCCCAGCTTGAGTAGGTATCCCCTCAGCTTTGGAAGCCCATTAGATACGGCAACCAAACGCTGAGCAATGAGGCGTTGTAAATACAGCGTCAGGGTTGGAAATGCTATCAAAGGATTCCCAGTTCAACTCCCTCTTCTGAAAGAGGGTAAAAAGGAGAGGCTTTTTCTGAGGCCATACAAATCTGACATTTCTCCACAGTTTAGAGAAGTCACCCTTTACCCCATGGAACACACACAGGTTTGTGAGCAGAGCTGGTGAAAAGAGAGAGAGACACAAAAACGAAGGCCAGTTACGATGGTAGGTAGTTCCGGCATGGACATGGTGCAGCAGGAATACAAGGTCAGGAGGGAAGAGGAAGATTTCGTTTCACAGGATTCCCAGGGATACCTTCTAACAACGCTCCCTAGATCGAACAAAAACAAAAAACACAACAAAAGCAAGCAACAAACAAACCATCAAAGGATCATAGTTACTTCAGTGTTACTCCCCAATGCCCGTTGATAAGAGAATCATGCTTCACCCCTTTTTCCAATGCATTTTAACCTTTTATTACTTCATATAATTCTTTCAATACTCTTGAGAGTGTTGGAATTTTAAGAAGAAAGTGGTTGACTGGATCAAGGTCACACACACAAATCAAATAGGAAAATCATAACCCTAATTCTCTTGTATTCCAGTCATGGTAGTGATTTATAACAAATATGGTTTATGTAGAACATGATCAAACGAGTTGCCTAGATGCTGTATTTGACCCTACACGGTTGAAGAAAATTCGGAAAACATGTGCTGTAAATTAGAATTAGGTATTATTGAACCTAGCTGAGAAAGCGGCCTCACACCAATTTCTCTGCCTTCCTTTGCAGACCAAGTTTCAGACAGAAAGATCAATGTGGGTTTTCTTTCCTTTACAGTCGTCAGCAACTGCTGGGTTTCTGTGCTCATGCCACTTAATGGAAGCCTGGAGGAAAACAGAGGGAGAACTCCATTAATGCTACGTGCGTGGTGTCAGTTTTGTTGTGTCAATGACTAATTCCCCACATGGCATCCTTTGGGCATCCTTGGGGGTATCTCAAGCCATCTCTGAAGAAACGAAAATCTGCTCCAGGCTAAAAACCCTGAGATAGAGATTTCTCTATTAAGTATTAGAATGTAAGGGAAGATTTCCACCGGGAGAATTGTTTGAAGTAATGTTCGTAGTATCCAACGTTACTGCCTGCTCAGTGCTTTACATGCATCTCACATTATGTCCTTACAATGGGTAATGCCATAGGTTCCAACACGGAGGGTCCAAGTTTCCACCTAGAATACATTTGCAGGCTGGATGCAGTGACCCACATCTAATCCCAGAACTTTGGGAGGCTGCGGCAGGCAAAGTGCGCAAGCTCAGGAGTTTGAGACCAGCCTGGGCAACATGCCAAAGCCCCATCTCTACCAAAGATACAAAAACTTAGCCAGGTACGGTGATGCCCACCTGTGGTCCCAGCTACTTGGGAGGCTGAGGTGGGTCACTGGCACCTGGGAGGTCAAGGCTGCAGTGAGCCATGATCATACCACTGCACTCCAGCCTGAGCGACAGAGCGAGACCCTATCTCAAAAAAATAAAATAAAAAAATGTTGACATAGCTGGAGAGCAGACACCACAGCCCATGCTCGCATTCATTTCTCCAAATCAAAGAGGGGGATAAAGTCACTTATTTGGTGCCCTCTTTGTATGTGAGTAACCCAGTTAGCATGTAGGCACAAATACCTTTGTAACCTGAATTATGGTCATTTCTGCAGTTTACTTTTTTAGGCAGCTATAATATTGAAGAAAAAATATCCCTGGCATCCTGGAGCTCATGTTCTAGTGGAAGGAATTAGACAATGGAATGAATACATTGTAGATTTGAAGATGAGAAGAGCCCTGGGGTGAAAAATCAGGGACTAAGCCATTTGGACAATTTGTAATGTTTATGGGGTTTTCTATGCATCTGAAAGTTTGACTCAATATCCATATTTATGAAAAAATTATCATTTGGAGATAACAAGGGAAAATAACTCAGCAGGGTCTCAGCATATTGGGTCTACGATCTCACTCAATCTTTAAGAGTTCTGAGATAATTATCCCCATTTTCCATTTGAGAAAAGTTGGACATAAGTGGGAAATGAGTTCTCCTGCCCGTATTTTATCAATGGGTAACCAGGATGCATATACTTAGTCTCTAAGTGAATGTTCAGGAACCTGAATATGATTTTCTTTTAAGAAAATAAGGCAAGCCGGGTGCAGTGCCTCATGCCTGTAATCCCAGCACTTGGGGAGGCTGAGTGGGGTGGATCACGAGGTCAGGAGTTGGAGACCAGCCTGGACAACATGGCAAAACCCCATCTCTATTAAAAATACAAAAATTAGCCAGGTGTGGTGGCTCATGCCTGTAGTTCCAGGTACTTGGGAGGCTGAGGCAGGAGAATTGCTTGAACCTGGGAGGTGGAGGTTGCAGCCTGGGTGACAGAGTGAGACTCCGCCTCAGAAATAATAAAATAAGTAAAATAAAATAAAATAAATAAGACAAATAGAAATGAATGCTAGACACCACCAGACATGTCTACACATGTGGAAAGTGTGAATGGAAACTGTGGCGGCGGCTTCTAAATGGCTTCCAATAATCCTCACCTGGTGCCACTCACACCCTTGTATCATCTTCCCTTCGAGTCCAGGCAAGACCTGTGATTTGCTTTGAGACAGTCTCACTCCGTCGTCCAGGCCGGAGTGCAGTGGCGCAATCTTGGCTCACTGCAAACTCTGCCTCCCGGGTTCAAGTAATTCTCCTGCCTCAGCCTCCCAAAGTGCTGGGATTATAGTCATGAGTCATAGTGCCTGGCCAAATTTGCTTCTATCTAATAGGCAAAGATGATGATATGTCACCTTTTTGGTAAGCCCACACAGAATTGTTACTTCTGCGTTGCTAACAAACTCACTCTACTGCCTTGCAGAACTTGGCAGAGTTACTGTTAGAGAGGTGCAGAGCGAGCCTTTTCAGTGCGTCACTGCTGGCAACGGAGGGTCTCTTCCAGCCATCAGCTGTCAAGGTACTAAGACTCCTAGCCCAACAGCCCTGCAGGAACTGAGTTCTGCCAACAACCACATGATCTGAGAAGCAGACTGATTTTTCTTTCCCAGATGAACCTTCAGATTTGACCCTAGCCTTGGATGACATCTTGCCTGCAGCCTCATCAGAGATCCTGAGGACGACCAAAGCCGGGATTGGAGCCCTGACACTCACAGAGACTGTGGGGTAACGTGTCATTTAATCCCCAAGTTGGTGGGAACATACATGGAACAGTCAGCTAACACAGAAAGGAAGGGAACCTTTGCTTTATCACAGGAATTTAATGGATTTGGAAACATGAAATAGCAGAGTGAGAACTGCCCATTTTTCTTCTCTGGTAATGAGGGGCCCATCCAAATGGAGGAAAGAAAATATTCAAACATAGAACCCTTTTTTTCTATGTCAAGTGTAATATCAATTTTCGCCTTTTACACACCACTGAGTACGTACTCTGCTTTAAGAACCAGGCATACATTTTCCATCTCCCAAGAGGAAACACTTTTTTTCATCTCATAGGTCCTAGATCATCTCAACACAGAATTTTTCCCATCACCAGAGAAAATAAGCAACTTACCCAACTATCTCTAGTGTACAATTTGGGTGCATCAGGCTCTCCAGAAGTTTTACAATTCCTTCATCACTGAAGCTATTTCGAAGCACATTGAGTCTTTTTAGTGTCGTGTTGGTGGTAAAAACAGAGGCAAGAGCATCACAGCAGGCATTGGTTAACATGCAGTCTTCTAGCCTATAACAAAGATGCACAGGTGAGACAGGGCCACGTGCTTGAGGAAAGATGGCAGATGAGACGGGTGAGAAGTGGATGTCCACTAGATCCCTTCCTTACAAGTTTTGGGCCAAAGAACTTACTATGCCGTAGAGCCCTCTTTCCCAGATGGACCTGGTAAAAACCCATCTCTACTAAAAACACAAAAGCTAGCCGGGTGTGGTGGTGCATGCCTGTAGTCCCAGCTACTCGGGAAGCTGAGGCAGGGGAATTGCTTGAGCCCTGGAGGCGGAGTTTGCAGTGAGCCAAGATTGTGCCACTGCACTCCAGCCTGGGTGACAGAGTGAGACTGTCTCAAAAAAAAAAAAAAAAAAAAAAAAAAAAAAAAAAAAAAAAAAAAAAAAAAGGAAGCAAATCACAGGTCTTGCCTACACTCAAGGAGATGATGATACAAGAGTGTGATTGGCACAATCACACTGTTGGAAGTCATTTAGAAGCTGCCTACCACAGTTTCCATTCATACTGTCCACATATGTCGACACGTGTGGTGATATCCAGCATTCCGTTTCTACCTGACTTATTTTCTTAAAGGAAAACCATATTCGGTTTCCTGACCATTTTGTCTGAGTTATTTCCGGATCCACTTCCTCCTGTGCTTTTCTTCAGCTTTTCCTCAAAGAAAACAGGGAGCTTTCTCCCCAGGCACCTACCCAATATTCACCAACTTGCAGGACGGCTGTTTCAAAGCATCACATATCAGCTGCATCCCTGTATCTCCTATGTGGTTGCTCCCAAGCTCCAGGCTCTTCAGGTTTCCATTAGCAACAATAACTAAGGCAATATATTCACAGATCTCAGTGGTAAGGAAACAGCCAAACAGCCTGCAAAAGAGGAACATGAGGTAGAGTCATGGCCACCTGCCTCCAAGGATTTATACCACAAAGAGTTAAGCGTTCTTGGACCTGGCTTGTGATGTCCGTGAATAACGGACTTGTTACAGAGCCAAGAGCAGCGTCGACATCCACAGGTCACTTACAACATACCAGGGCATTATTCAAAACTCCTAGTGCACATTAAACTCGCAATGATCACAAGGCTCTCATCCTGGTTTTACAAATGAGGAAACTGAGACCAGAATGTTTTAAGCATTTTTGTCTCAGGAAGTCACATTTCCAACCTACGCCTTTGCGATCCTGAGCTTGAATACTAAAGAATTATGTTAGGTAACCTGCTCTGACAATCATATTTCTACCTTTCAGTTCTCATGTCAAAATCCAACACTTGAGAAGAGCTAAATGCATCTTCATAAAGAGAATTTTACCAAATGGTCCTCCCTCTCAAAGCAAGCAAAGTACTTACGACTGTCCACGCCCTTCCACGTGATCTGCCAGCCACACTCCCTCATTGTCCACTCCTACAATCCCACGTCACTGCCTCACCACACTGGCCCTCGTGCTGGTTCTTGAGCATAGCTGGCTGTTTCTATGTTAACAGCTCCGCACCAACTCTTCCTTCTGTTTGGACACCCCACTCTAGCGATCTGTATGACTCCGTCCACACCCTTCTCCAAGTCTCTGCTCAAATGTCCTCCTGTCAGTGAGGTGACAGTGACTTTGCTTAGAGACGGCCACATCCCACCATCAGCACTCCCAATTACGTACCCTGACTTAGTACTGAATACAAAGTTTCCATAGCACCTTTTACTGCCTGATACAGGAGTTGACAGCCTTTTTCTATAAAGCGTCAGAAAATGATTTAGGCTTCATGGGCCATGGTGCCTCTGTCTCAAAGACTCAACTTTGCCATTGCAGCACAAATGCATTCATGAAACACATGTAGATGAATGGCTATGTTCCAGTAAAATCTTTATAAAAACAGGTAGAGGGCCAGATTTTGCCTTTGGGCAATATAGTTTGCTGACCTCTAGTCTAACAAGATACAAATTACTTATGTCTTATTTCCTATCTCCCCCAGTGCCAATACAAGATCCATTAATACATGGATATTTATTCTGTTCACTGATGTATTCCAGCTACCTGGAAGAGTGCCTGACATTTAATACACATTCTATATTTGTTATAGAATGTGTATTAAATGCTGAATAATCAGATACTAAAGCACATTCCAGAAAATCCTATTTTTCATTTAGTAGTTACAAAGCTGGGTGTGATGGTACACCCCTGTAATCCTAGCTACACAGGAGGCTGAGACAGAAGGATCACTTGAGCCCAGGAATTTGAGACTGGTGTGGACAATATAGTGAAATCGTGTCCGTTAAAATATGTAACATCCCGCATGCCCATGAAACCGACAGGGCATGCGGGGTTTCACATGTCCTGTAGGAGCTCGTAGAGGGGGTCTCTATCCAGTTTTGGGTCAATAACAGACAAAAAAGACAGTTATACTTACGATAATGCTTGAAGGACAACAAAACAGCGTGTTTGGAGTCCACAGCAAGCTTCAAACTATGCTCTGAGAGCCCAATCTAGGCAACTATGTTTTTGTAAATAACATTTTATTGGAACACAGCCACACACATTTGACATTTTTTCAAGGCCTCTCTTGAGGTACGGGAGAGTTAAATAGTTATGTCAGGGATACTATAACCCACAAAACCCAGAGTATTTACTGTCTAGCCCTTTAGAGAAGAAGGTTTCTGACCCCTATTCTACAGTAAGAGTGAATTTATCTCAACCTACTAAACACAAACTAAGGGCCATGGAAAAAAAGGGAGGGTGGGTTATGATGTTATTTTCCCAAAGGCAGTTTTCTATAAACTGCCATGCCAAAGGAAGCAAGATACTAGAAGGAAAAGATATCCCCAGAATTTCCTGTTTTACCTGCCCATTTGTACCAAATTACATGGTAACATGGATTTAATTTATAACTACAAGACAGAAATAAACTTAAAATCAGATACCATACTGCTGAGCATACTCTTACACAGTCTCATAAGCACCTCGGCTCAGGAGCTCACAGGCCACAGTCTTGCTATTTTATGAACAGGAGATGCTTTTAGGTTCTGCGTTTCTCCTGGTTCTGAGCCAAAGACAGTTGAGGTAGAACGTTTTCAAAAGAGTTCAAATTCAACAACTCCAAGGAATTTTTAAACAACTTTTTTTTAGGTAACTGGGAACTCATCAGTTCTGAGAAAAATACAAGAAGTCTGATTATTCAGCATCATTGATGAGGCACACTCAGAAGGCTGCAGTGGCTTGTTATGTATTTCCGCCTGGAGGTTCATTCAGAGGCCACTTCATCACGCCTAAGTTACATGTCTTTGGCCGGTAACAGTGGCTTGGATGTGGCCACCTCCCCCAATGCATCCCTTTCCCAATAAAGCTATTTCCCAACAAAAAGATGCCCCTATGATTGCCCACCCCAGAAAGGGATGTTCTCTGCCTCAGAAATGCCCTCAGCCGGGCCAGGGCAGGATCTTTGGGTCCCTTCTCCTGCGGCATTTCCCACGCTGTGTCCACCTGGGGGCAGGGACAGGGGCCCGGTGTAGGCACCCTTCTCTGTGTGATAAGTATCTGAGGGATTTTGTAAACTCTGCTCTTTCTGAGCTAAAAGGTTTTGCTAAGGAATCTTACCATGCTTTCATGCCGCCTGTTTTCGGGGACCACAGGTTCCCATACCCCTATCACCCATGATACCATCATTAGAGTCTTATTTCTGTCGCCAACTCCACCACCCAAGCCCTTATGCAGCAGAAACATGGCACGCAGGAGAACTGTGGGAAGACTTACTGCAGCTCCTCTAAATGACAGGAAAATACCAAGGGAAATATCAAAATTAATGCTCCATAATTTTTTAAGTGATTCACACTCAGGTCTAGTTCTTTGAGACTTGGGCTGAGCAGAAGAGCTTTTCCAAGGAAGTTGCAGCAACTTGCAGTGAGACAGCAGAAGACTAACCTGCACAGGACCACACACACAGAAAGAAGAGCAAATCAGTAACAGTGTGAGCGCCGGAGAGGGGGCATGAGAGACCACCCCCCCACATCCACGAGTGCCTCTATGCCTTCTGCTGCCTTTGCCCAAGATCTCCACCGATGACTTTCTTATTTGGAAAAGGAGATTAAAAGGACCCCAAGTAGTACAGAGGGTGAGCTACAGAGTGGATAATGCAGAACAGGGCATGAGAAAAATCAAACTCCCACTAACAGAATCATCTCACGGAAGTCACTTCTGGAATTCGGTTTCCCCATTGTTTAATAAAGTATATTTGGTTAAATTGAATCCTAAGATTTTCAGTTTAAAAACTCACTTTGAAAGGGTTGCTTTGTTATTTATAAGCGAATAAAGGAACTGTTGAAAATTTTCCTTTTTTTTCTGATAGGGGATTTTGCTCGTTTCCCAGGCTGGAGTGCAGTGGCGGGATCTTGGCTGACTGCAACTTTCGCCTCCCGGGTTCAAGCGACTCTCCTGCCTCAGCCTCCCGAGTAGCTGGGATTACAGGCGTGCGCCACCACACCTGGCTAATTTTTCTACTTTTAGTAGAGACAGGGTTTCACCATGTTGCCCAGGCTGGTGTCAAACTCCTGACCTCAGGCGATCTGCCCACCTCGGCCTCCTCAAGTATTGGGATTACAGGCATGAGCCACTGTGGTCGGATAGAGATTTTTTAAACTAAGAAACAGATGCCACACCAGATACTCTTTTATAAGCCGATTTTGTGGTATCCCGTTTAGTCTGTTCAGGTTTAGCTTCTTGCCAATATTTGAAAGTTTACTCAATCCTAATTTGGATTTCCAGTCTCTTTTTTTTCCCATTATTTATTTTTAAATAATTTTTTAAATAACAGAGATGAGGTCTCACTGTGTTGCCCAGGCTGGTCTTGAACTCTTGGGTTCAAGTGATCTGCCTGCCTTGGCTTCCAAAAGTGCCAGAATTATAGGCCTGAGCCACTGCACCAGCCAAACCTCTATTTATTTAACCTGTTTTCTGTTTGCCCCAAGAATACTGCACTGGCAGTGAGCTGTACTTTTTTCCTCGACAGGTTAAAAAGTTGGAAATAGGCTGGGCTCAGTGGCTCATGCCTGTAATACCAGCGCTTTGGGAGGGGGAGGCGGGAGGATCACCTGAGGTCAGGAGTTCAGGACCAGCCTAGTCAATATGGTGAAACCTCATCTCTGTTAAAAATACAAAAATTGGCCATGTGTGGTGATGTGTGCCTGTAATCCCAGGTACTCAGGGAAGGCTGAGGCAGGAGAACCGCTTGAACCCAGGAGGCGGAGGTTGCAGTGAGCCAAGATCGTGCCACTGCACTCCAGCCTGGGTGACAAAGTGAGACTCTGTCTCAAAGAAAAGTTAGAATAGACCGGGGGTGGTCACAGACCAAACCTGGACCCTGCCTGCTTTTGCATAGCTGCAAGCTTAGAATGGTTTTGGTGCTTTAAAATGATTGCAAAAGGTATATGTAATTATATTGATTTGGCTTTGGCAAGTGAAACGGGTATGCTTTCCTTTGTATGCTAACGCGTGCTTGTGATGTTAAATTATATGAATAAGTAAAAGCGAACACTAAGACGCTAGAGAAGCTCCCTGCTGTACTCGTGGAAACCTCATTTGCATGCTATTTTCCAGCTATCGGATTTGGTCACGACTGTAAACGTGGCCTTTTACAGCATTTTCCTCAAACTACTGTGACTTCTTTCACTGTTCTTAGGCTTAGAAATTCCGTGCCATCTCTCCCCAGCTCCCCACCCCCCACCGTCCCTCCCCTATTTCCCCGCAACTGACCCCAGTGTGTAGTGCTCCCCTCCCTGTGTCCATGTGTTCTCATTGTTCAACACCCGCCTATCAGTGAGAACATGCGGTGTTTGATCTTCTGCTCTTCTGTCAGTTTGCTGAGAATGATGGTTTCCAGGTTTATCCATATAAAATGCAATAAAATAAATAAATGGGAAAAAAAAAAAGAAATTCCTTGCCTACTTAAGTTACAAACATTTTTTGCTTAGTATATCTGGATTATTTTAAATACAGGTGTGAACTATGAAAAACTCCATGCGAGGGCCAGGCGCAGTGGCTCACGCCTGTAATCCCAGCACTTTGGGAGGCCGAAGCGGGTGGATCATGAGGTCAAGAGATCGAGACCATCCTGGTCAACATGGTGAAACCCCGTCTCTACTAAAAATACAAAACATTAGCTGGGCATGGTGGCGCATGCCTGTAATCCCAGCTACTCAGGAGGCTGAGGCAGGAGAATTGCCTGAACCCAGGCGGCGGAGGTTGTGGTGAGCCGAGATGGCGCCATTGCACTCCAGCCTGGGTAACGAGCGAAACTCCGTCTCAAAAAAAAAAAAAAAAAAAAAAAGAAAAAGAAAAACTCCATGCCAATAATCTAAGGTGACAAAAACGTTCTAGAAATTATATGGTAATGGCTGTACAGCTCTACACATTAAAAAACATTGAAGGTGTACCTTAAATAGACGAGTTTTCTGATATGTAAGTTATACCTGAAACCAGTTTAGAAAATCTGGCAGGAAACAAAAAACTTGTAGATATGAGATGAAAAAAATACCTATTTGGAGTCTATTTATTGAACCAATGGTCTGTCCCTCTCTTCATACCTTGTTTTACAACAAAATTAGCTCATATTGACAATCACTTACTGGATTCATCTGGATTCCTAGAACAATTTGAGATTTTAAAAACATAATGCAGTATTATGTCGTATGAAGAGAGGAGTTCATGGTGTTACCCTGCAAACAAACAGGTGTTTTTATAGAAAATATATAAAGAAGCTGGGTGCGGTAGCTCACGCCTGTAATCCCAGAGCTTTGGGAGACCAGGTCGGGTGGATCGCTTGAGGTTGGAAGTTCAAGGCCAGCCTGACCAACATGTAGAAACCCTGTCTCCACTAAAAAAACAAAATTAGCTGGGTTTGGTGGCACATGCTTGACATCCTAGCTACTTGGGAGGCTGAGGCAGGAGAACGGCTTGAACCCGGGAGGCGGAGGTTGCAGTGAGCCGCAATCATGCCATTACACTCCAGCCTGGGTGACAAGAGCGAACTCCATCTCAAAAAAAAAAGAAAAAAGATAAAGAATATAGTATCAGTTTGTATTGTTTTGGAATCTAGCGAGTCCTCAAACAGGGGCGAAAGGGGTAAAAAAAAAAAAAAAAGAGGGGGGAAGAACAAAACAAAATCAGAACAAAAAAAGATGAGCTACTGCATTCTTCCATCTTTTTGGAAATTGGAATTGCAAACGGGGGACTGCGCCCTTGCTCCGTTGTGTTTCCTGATCATGTTTTACAGATCTCCACCCTTGGTTTTGTACCTTTATGCCCTACGTTTGCCACATTTTTTGCCATCTTTTATTGTGTTTGCCACATCCCAACCTCCTGAAAGTTGGCCTTTCTAGCAACTTAGAGCAGAAATGATCTTCCATTCGAGTGGCCCATAGGATGTATAGACATAGGAAGAGCCCATCCTCTACCTTCTTGAAAGAAGGAGACTAAGGAAAAAAAAAATCCTATTTTGAGGCCATCTAGCACCAAACCTTTCCTTTGCATTCTTCGTTGTGTTCTCAGTTCCATCTCACCCTACACGACACCTAGCTGATGTGCTCACTGAAAGAATAATATAGGTTCCCTGCGCTTAGAAAGTCAGTTTCTATGGCCTAGGTGCTGTGTTTGGAATGTTGTGACCACCATTTTTTTTTTTTTTTGTGATGGAGTTTCACTCTGCCACCAGGCTGGAGTGCAATGGCACGATCTCAGTTCAGTGCAACCTTCAACTCCCTGGTTCAAGGGATTCTCCTGCCTTAGCCTCCCGACTAGCTGGGACTACAGGCACATGCTACCATGCCCAGCCAAATTTTGTATTTTTAGTAGAGACGGGGTTTCACCATGTTGGCCAGGATAGTCTCAATCTCCTGACCTCATGATCGTCCACCTCGGCCTCTCAAAGTGCTGGGATTACAGGCGTGAGCCACCGTGCCCAGCCATGACCACCATTTTTAACTCGCTTTCCAAAGCTGTGAGTTTGGTACTGTTGTGACCCCACTGTCCAGATTGAGAAATACAAGCAGGAAAAAAAATCCAGATACATTTTTGCCAACGTTTTGCCAATCAGTTGTCAACCCGGAGTATGAACCCAGACCTGCTGAACTCCAGAGCCCACGCTTCCCACCACTTTGCTTTGCTGCTTTTCCCACCACCATTCTCTGATCACATGCTTAGACCTTCAAGCCAGCCTGAGCTTCTACATGGTGAGCCCGTCTACGCCGACTCACACCAGTGAACGAAGCGTACAGTCGGGATGGACCAGGGCTTCGCACAGTACGTTCACCCCATCGTCGTGCAGCGGGTTGCTGGATAGGGTCAGTTTTCTCAGGTTGCAGCTGCTGGTGATGAGCAAGGCGATTTCTCTGCAGTCACAGGCTCGCAAGTCGCACTTCATCAGGCTGCAAGAAGAATTTGGAGATGAAAAGAGGCTTCCCGCTTACGCCATCACCTCTTTAAAAAAAAAAAAAATCAGACTCAACCAAGTGAGATATCTACTTAAAAATAAAATGAATAGATCTCTCTACTTTTTATTTTTTGAGACGGAGTTTTGCTCCTGTTGCCCAGGCTGGAGTGCAGTGGCGCAATCTTGGCTCACTGCGACCTTCTGCCTCCCGGGTTCAAGCGATTCTTGTGCCTTAGCCTCCCAAGTAGCTGAGATTACAGGCACGTGTCACCACGCCCACCTAAATTTTGTATTTTTAGTAGAGATGGGATTTCTCCATGTTGGTCAGGCTGGTCTCGAACTCCCGACCTCAGAGGATCCGCCC
>NW_016107505.1:955000-979542 GCF_001604975.1 Cebus imitator
GATCTCGGCTCACCGCAACCTCCGCCTCCTGGGTTCAGGCAATTCTCCTGCCTCAACCTCCTCAGTAGCTGGGATTACAGGCACGCGCCACCATGCCCAGCTAATGTTTTTGTATTTTTAGTAGAGACGGGGTGTCACCATGTTGACCAGGATGGTCTCGATCTCTTGAGCTCGTGATCCACCCGCCTCGGCCTCCCAAAGTGCTGGGATTACAGGCTTGAGCCACCGCGCCCGGCCTAGATCCCTTTACTTCTAAACTTTCTTTCCCAACACGACTTCTCAGAGTTCAAATCTGGTCAAGGTTATGGATTCAAGAAAGGCTGTGGGAAGGCAGTTTCTTCCCCTTCTGCGTTCATCTCCACGTGCCTTCCAGGGTGACAGTTCAGAACGGTAAGTCAGGTATCAAGCAGCCCATCTGATCGGGGGATATGGGTATGATCACATTCAGAAATCTGATCATGACCCTCAACTTACCATCATCACATTTACAAGGACTTCTGATGTTTTATTCTGCATAGCCTCAGGTTATGGGAGGCTGAGAGGGGTGAGCCACTTGAGCTCAAAAGTTCAAGGCCAGCCTGGCCAACATGGTGAAACCCTGTCTCTACTGAAAACACAAAAATTAGCCATACATGGTGGCAGGCGCCTGTAATCCCAGCTACTCAGGAGCTGAGGCAGGAGAATCACTTGAACCCAGGAGGTGGAGGTGGCAGTGAGCCGAGATTGCACCACTGTACTCTAGCCCAAACAAAAAGAGTGAAAGTCCATCTCAGAACGAAAATAAAAACAAAACAAAACAAAAACCAGAAAGTGAGGGATGAGGGAGGTAAAGGAGTAGAAAGCTGCTGCTCAAATGGCTAAAGGACCCAGTAGGCAACACTACCAAACTCACAGCTTTGGAAAGAGAGTTAAAAATGGTGGTCATGGCTGGGCACGGTGGCTCACGCCTGTAATCCCAGCACTTTGAGAGGCCGGGGTGGATGATCACGAGGTCAGGAGATTGAGACTATCCTGGCCAACATGGTGAAACCCCGTCTCTACTAAAAATACAAAATTTGGCTGGGCGTGGTAGCATGTGCCTGTAGTCCCAGCTAGTCGGGAGGCTACGGCAGGAGAATCCCTTAAAGGGTGGGCAAATTTGCTTTACAAGACAACGTAGCTTGAGAATGCAGGAGGTGCCATTAGAGCATGAGGTACCTGAAGTTGAGAGCACAAGCGAAATGCATTTCTTGGAGATGAGATGTAGAAAGTGGCACTATCCAATATTGAGTCACTAGCAAAAAGAGCTACTGAGCACTTAAAGCGTGGCTAGTGTGACTGCGGGAGTGGATTGTTTGTTTTACTACGTTTACACTGCAATTTATTTATGGATTCATTTTTTGAGATGGAGTTTTGCTCTTGTTGCCCAGGCTGGAATGCAGTGGCATGATCTCAGCTCACGGCAACCTCCACCTCCCAGGTTCAACCGATTCTCTTGCCTCAGCCTTCTGAGTAGCTGAGATTACAGGCGCCTGACACCATGCCTGGCCAATTTTTGTATTTTTAGTAGAGGCAGGGTTTCAACATGTTGGCCAGGCTGGTCTTGAACTCCTGACCTCAAGCGATCCACCCCTCAGCCTCCCAAAGTACTGGGATTACAGGTGTGAGCCACCAGGCCTGGTTAGTTTAAATTTAAAGGTTGATTTCAAATTATTGGAAGATTTAAGTATGTTTATGACACGGGCATGTGAATTAGTTCTCTGAATTGCAAATTTTATGCAGCCAATATGGAGGTCAACTATTTCTGATGAAAATGTGCCAGAATGGCGACACTCTCTGTGAAATAATGGGTTCTGAAGCCTCTACACAAAAAAGGAACATAAAAATCACACCAATAGCTTTTTGTACTAATTATGTATGGATATAATTTGATATGCTGGGTTAAGATACTGTTAAAATTAGTTTCACTTGCTTCCTTTTGCTTTTCAATGTGCTCCTGGAAAATTTCAGTTTGTGGCTTGAATAATTTCCACTGGACAGTGTTTTAGGGTTTCACGAGTCGTCTGTACTTCAAGAATGACCAGAGGAATTAGATCATTAGAGAAATATTAGTCAAGGGAGAAGCCATTTTATATAAAACATCAATGTAGAAATTGAAATCAGAAGACAGGAATCATGTTGGTGAGCAAGAAATAAAGCATGTGCTAAAAATCTCTGAGGAATGAGTGGCATCAAAGGTAGGTAGCAGGTAGTGTTATCAGAAGGGCACCTCTACACACCAACACCAGCCATCTCCCTCATACGCAGTGAGGTTTCAGCCGAGCAGTGACTCACCTCAGATGAGTTATTTGGCATGTGGGCTCAATCAGGATCTCATGTAGAAGTGAAAACATGTTTAGGGAAATGGACATACAGTTGAGGCTCAGGCAGGTCAGGCTCCGGTTAAAAGCCACAGCGCTGAGTAAGTCCTCAAAACCAGTGCCTGTCGAGACATACGACAATCTGCAGAAGACAAAGTAGCACGAAAGGGCCAGTAAAGGTCTGAACATCTCCGCAATTTCCCCTGCCTGCCTTACTTCATTCTAGAATAAAGATTCTTGGCGTGGATTACGTCCTCGCACATTGCTCTCCATCTTACATTTCTAGTCAGGTCCAAAGACTATTGCTAATTCCAAGGTCAGCCTGTTGACCATGAAGTGATCCCTGGGTCTTTATTGTGTGTTCCCCTTACTGATTTTCTTAAGCAGGACTCACGAGTGGGATGCTAAGAAAATGTACATCCACATGCATAAATTTAATCATGCTTTTCTATACTGAGAGCAAAAGCCATAATATGCTGATGGCTGGTACAGCCACAGGATCAAGCACATGTAAATCATTCAGCTTCAGCAGTCCTAGCCAGAGCAATCAGGCAAGACAAAGAAATAAATGGCATCCAAATAGAAGAGCAGAAGTAAAACTATCCCATTTGCAGATGCCGTGATTCCGTATCTAGAAAACCCGTTAGTCTTGGCCCCAAAACTTCTTCAGCTGATAAACTGCAAAAGCGTCAGGATACAAAAAGAGAAAAGTAAAATCAATGCACAAAAAACACCAGCATTCCTATACAGTAACGACAGTCAAGCTGAGAGCCAAATCAGGAACGCAATCCCATCCACAATTGCCTCACAAAGAATACCGAGGAATACAGCTAGCCAGAGAGGTAGAAGATCTCAAAACAAGAATTACAAAACACTGCTCAAGGAGATCAGAGGACACAAACAAATGGAAAAAAACATTCCATGCTTATGGATGGAAGAATCAATATTTTTTAAATGGCCATATTGCCCAAAGAAATGTACAGATTTAACCCTATTCCTAACAAATTACCAATGGCATTCTTCACAGAACTAGAAAAAAAAACTATTTTAAAGTTCATATAGAATAAAAAGAGAGCCCCAATAGCCAAGACAATCCTAGGCAAAAAGAACAAAGCTGGAAGCATCACACTACTCAATTTCCAACTATACATAGGCTATGGTAACCGAAACAGCATGGTACTGGTACACAAACACAGAGACCAGTGGAACAGAATACAGATCCCAGAAATGAGGGCACACAACTACAACCATGTGATCTTCAGCAAAGCCGACAAAAACAAGCAATGGAGAAAGGGCTCCCTTTTCAATAAATGGTGCTGGAATAACCAACTAGTCACAGGCAGAAGACAAACCGAAGGCCTTCTTCACACCATATGCAAAAAACAACTCACATCCTCAGAAGCACCATTGATTTTCACCTGGAAAACACCAAGAAAGAGCCTCCTCTGAGCTTTCAGATTCTGCCCTTACTCCATGATTGGCCATTGTTAAACACAGTATCCAGAATGAGTCTCTTGAAATGCAAGCTAAACTATGGCATCTCTGCCAAAAATCCCTCAAAACTCCTCACCTCACTCCAGAAAACCCAGTCTCGACACTGGCTTACAACACCATGATCTTGCCATACACACCTCTGAGCCATTTCCCTGACACCCTTCCTCTCCACTGGTCTAACCACGTAGGTCTCTGAACACAAAGCCTCTGTTTCACGTATCTCTCCCACCTGGGAACAACCAACGGTTGTTTCTTTGATTCATTCTTTCACCTCATTCAAGCCTTTGTTCAAATCTCACTTTCTCTGTGGAACTTATTACTACAGCCCGTGCCCTTCCACGCCCCCAAATACCCACTTAGGCACCTGTCCCTGCCATTCTTTTCCCCATAGCACTCTTATCCTAAAATACTTTAAAATGCATGCACTTATTATGTTTTCCTATATTCTGTCTCATCAGATAGCCAAGCAAGGACATTTGTCTTTTTTCCCCTTCGATATATCCCAAGTGCTTAGACTAGCACTTCCAAGTAGGCATTCTTCTTGAATGAAAATAAAGCTAACTCTTGGGCTTCCCGAATGCTAAGAACATCATATGTGTTGATGTGTGCGGAATAATTTAGTGACATTCCCTGTAGAGCTACTGTAAACTCAGATAAATACTAATTATCCCAATGAGTGTTTAGGCAAGTGCAGCTGCTTTTCACCTGATTCTAATGCCTCCCCAGGAAAGAAACTGCTAGACCCCTACACTGACCCATTTCTGCTTTCTTCCTTAAGATAACTCCAATTGTTACTATTTCTTCCTGATTGCAGGAGACTACTTTCCCAGTCCCCCTTTGCAGTTATGTGAAGCTGTGTGAGGACAAGATAAACAGGCCAATGAGATGCAAGCAGAAGTGATAAAAGAAAGAGTTTTGGAAAGTTTCCCTTAAGGAAGCTCCTGAAGCTTAGAGATAAACCTTTCCTTCTCCCCTCTGTTGTGTCCTGCCTTGAAGGCAGCCATGTTGGCTGGAACCTCAGTGTCATTGTGGCCCAAGGTCATCTTTATCGCAGACACACTAAAGATGGGAGACAAGGACAGAAGGAGCCTCGGCCCTGATGAGCCTGACCTGAAAGTAGGTTTTGTATATTGTCTTCTCCCAGAGAAAGAAAAAGAGACCACTGTTATTCCTGGGGGAACCTCTAAGGCAGAGGTTGATATAGTACTTACCTAAGTGTGCGAAGTCGACATCTAGGATGCTCCAGGGCTCTAGACAGGATCCTTTCTGAAAGATTATTAAGGTCGCTGTCAAAAAGATGCAGCTCCTGGAGATTCTCCATTGTATGAGAAAGAGAGCAGATGTCTCTCCAGTAGACAAGGCTCTTCATTTGACTACATGGAAGAAAAATTGAGTTTTCCAATATAATCGATTCAACTCCAGCAATTTAAGAAACATGTATATTAAAGTATCTTTTGAGAGTGCCTGTTGTTTCACTCAGACTTAATACCAGGCAGCAAGAAATAAAGTAGGGTCAACCATGAAAACTCAATACTCAGACCCACTGAACTAGTTGGTGACTCCATATTCAGGTAAGATACAGCAGAGTGCAGGGCCTTTAAATGTGAGATTAAATATTTTAAAATGTCATATTAAAAATACATATCACAAGTTTTGTGCTATCATGAACACGCCTGTAATGTAACAGTACAAGGTTTATTTCTCTTTAATCTGTACAACAGATCTGAAGAAATTAGGTCAAACCACCGGTTGACAACGAGGCAGTTCTGCCCTCCAGCAGACATTTGGCTATGTCTAAAGATTTTTGTTGCTGTCACAGCTGGAAAAAAGGAAATGCTACTGGCCAAAGGAGAGACCAGAGATACTGCTAAACCACTTCACAACACACAAGATAGACCCTCACCACAAAGAATGGGCTGGCCGAAGGGGTCAGCAGTGCTGAGGTTTAACTCAAACTTTCAGTTTAAACAGAAGCAGAGACACTGAAGTCACTGGTCTAATTAGACGCTAGATTGGAAATCAAGTTCTTTATGGAACCGAGTTTGTGTTGTTCTGATCAACCAGCTCTAGAATTATGGGCAGGTCTCAGCAAAACAGGAAAGAGGATTTTTTTTTTAAAGACTCACCTAGCCGTCGGCCTCACAGTTGGCTCTTTGCTTTCAAAAATGCGTTGAACACTCAACTTAAGTGTCTGCATATGATGGCAGTGCTCCAGACAGTATAATGAGACCATCATATCCTTCTTGGTTTGAAGGTAAACGGTAACCTCTTGCAAAGGGTCCACAGTCATTTTAACAAATTCTTCCTCCTGATTCTCAAAGAGACAGTAAAACAAAGACAAATGGTGCGTCAGCGTTTCCCTGTCTTGGCCCAAATGTTTCATGTATACCACTGAGTACTGCCTGAAAGCATCTACTCTCAGTAGCCGGAAGCCGAGGGTTGTCTCAAGAATCTTTCTCCTGTTTTCATTTAGAAGGCCATAAATGAAAGTAAACACTTGATTAAAGTCACAGTATTGTTCTCTCTTCTCTTTAGACTCTCCCATGCCCGAGGGGAGCTGGCAGGGAGGTACTGACATCAGGTACGCAATGGCCGCACAGAACTCCTGGAGGATCAAGTGGATGAATTTGCAACAGTCTTTATGAGTGCTGCTTGGCAAGAGAATATTCAAGGTCTGCAACACGGAGACGTCGGCCTCAGTAAGCCCGGCATAGCTGAAGTCTTCCCCACTGAAATTTAGGGTGTTTTTGAACAGTCCTCCCGCAGCCAGCGAACACAGACGTTTGAGGAGATTTAGGTGATACTGACTGGCAGTAAGCCCAGCCTCTGATGTTAACGCACCGGCAAGGAAGTGGGCATGTACGTCCGTGGGAGTTTGGCAGCAGAGTTCGAGGTCCTGCTCCTCCTTGACCCACTGCTGATTCAGGGCAGAGCACGTGATCCAGCATAAGATGGGTACTTGGCACAGAGTCGCAACCATTTCATTGTCATGAACAACTCGGAGGGCTGCCAAAGCCCTCTGGCGGTTATTAAAGAAATAGTTAAAATACACCTCCCTCTTATCATTAGACAGATGCAAGGTCGTGAAGATATCCGTGTTTTTGCAGAACATGTTTATGACATCCTCGTTCGTGAACCTGGAGGAGATGAGGAACCAGCAACCCGGAGCCATTTTTCTCTTCAGCAAACTGACCAGGAGAACTGCAATTGGAACTCTCTGGGTGCTGTCACTACACAGAGCACGGTCGTCGATATTTAACTGGAATCTTACGTTGTCCAAGTCCTCGAGGATAAAAAGGACTTTCCCAGGATCAGACAGGATGTCTGCGATGGGAGCCTGGTGGTCGGGCCAGTCCTTGGCGATCAGCTCAGCCAGGCTGATGTTGGTCATCTGGTTTATTTCGTGAGCAGTGAGGGGAACGATGTACGAGATCGTGTTGTGCCACATGTCACCACTGAGCCACCTCGTCACTGCCATTCTTAGAATCATGGTTTTGCCAGATGCCATCTCTCCCATCAGGAACACATTGAGATCCGTTGCTGAGTAACGGCTGGTAGGATCATAGGCTAAGTGAATTACGTAGAACACATCCGCTGCAATGTCACAGAAAAATTTATAATGAAATTCTCCCAAAGTGCGATTTTCCCATTGCAGCGTGAATTTTCTTCTCATGAGAGCTTTGCATGCCTCCATGTTGCCTAAACCAGCAAGTATAGGGCAGAAAGAAATGCAAAGATAAAAGTTTAAGGTGTAAAATCAGTTTTACCTTGTCTTCATGTCTACAGAAAAAGTACAGTAGAATCTTTTACTTACAGGCCGGGCGCGGTGGCTCAAGCCTGTAATCCCAGCACTTTGGGAGGCCGAGGCGGGTGGATCACGAGCTCAAGAGATCGAGACCATCCTGGTCAACATGGTGAAACCCCGTCTCTACTAAAAATACAAAAAATTAGCTGGGCATGGTGGCACGTGCCTGTAATCCCAGCTACTCAGGAGGCTGAGGCAGGAGAATTGCCTGAACCCAGGAGGCGGAGGTTGCGGTGAGCCGAGATCGCGCCATTGCACTCCAGCCTGGGTAACAAGAGCGAAACTCCGTCTCAAAAAAAAAAAAAAAGAATCTTTTACTTACTACTACTCATCACAAAGATATAGCTACAAGGATATTTACTATCATACTGCTTTATTTGTTTTTGAGACAGAGTCTCACTCTGTCGCCCACGCTGGAGTGCAGTGATGCAGTCTCGGCTCACTGCTGCCTCCATCTCTCGGGTTCAAGCGATTCTCCTGCCTCAGTCTCCCGAGTAGCTAGGATTATAGGCACGCACCACCACGCCTGGCTACTGTTTTATATTTTTAGTAGAGACGGGGTTTCACCATGTTGGCCAGGCTGATCTCAAACTCTTGGCCTCAGGTGATCCACCTGCCTTGGCCTCCCAATGTGCTGCTCCAGGCATGAGCCACTGCACCCAGCCCATGTTGCTTTAAAGGAAAAAGGTTGAGTAAAACCTATTCACCCATACAATGGAATGGACATCTATTTTAGCATTGTTCTTTATCCTTCAAGGGCATCCCTCTCATTTTCTTGGCATCAGGGACATATTTCTTCCTTTTTTGGGGTTCCATAGCATTTTATGTAGCCTTCAGTTAGAATGCTTAGTTTCACACACAGCTTTTCCTCTGAGGGGATAACTTGAGTTCAGGGGCTGTTTCCGGGCATGTCTTCAGCTCGAAGCAGCTAACCTATTACATCTTTGCCCATCAGTCAATTCATCTTTCCTTCTATTTTCTTATTTATGCATATCATTACTTAAATCCTGACCATTTAATGAACTACTTAAGATAAATGAAATGATATATGGAATAAAGTTAAAATTTATTGTAGGGGTCTGTTGAGGGGGAATGGGGAGGGACAGTGGGGTGTAGGGAGTTGGGGAGGGGTAACACGTGGAGAAATGCCAGATATAGGTGCAAGGGAGACGAAGGCAGCAAACCACATTGCCATGCATGTACCTATGCAACAATCCCGCATGATTTGCGCATGTACCCCAGAACCTAAAGTGCAATAAAATATATTTAAAAAATTTATTGTAAAGGGGGTTTTATTCCTTGAGAATATATAAGGTGACATACTGCAAAAACAAAAACAAAAGAAAAAATAGTAAGATGTAAGTAGAAAGCTATCATAGAGGTATGATACAGAAATGAGCCTAAATAAGTGAATCCCCAGAGGGGAATGACTTCTTTTGTGAGCAGATACTTGAAAATGTTTTTATCCCTGGGGCAAGGGCCGGCAGAAGAGGGAGAGCAGTGGTGTGGAAGAACGTTGATGGGATGAATAAAAGCTAGCCAATGATTAACAGCGGCAGCAGGGCTGGCGTGCTGGACCTGAATTAACTGGAATGTGACACACTGTCCCTCCCCAGTGGAGATGAGCCTGATGCACAGACGGGCCTAATCCCACCCTCAAGACCACATGGCTGCACAGGCCCAATTTAGTACATCTGTAACAAGCTGGCAGACGCAGGGCATGCTTCTCATTGTTTTTATATATGATGTTCAGCAAACAGTAAAAAATTCAGATTCAAAGAAGCAGAAAACCATGTGATGATTATGAGTATGGTTCTTGATTATGAACTATGATTCATAATCAAGAAAACAATCTTTGGAAGATGTCTATTTAGGGTGGGGTTTTATTTGCCAATTTATTGATTAGGTTATCTATTTTCTTGTTATTGAGTTCCTTACATATTTTGGATATTAGCTCCATATAATACATAGTTTACCAATATATTTTCTCCTAATCCATGGGTCTCTTCCCTCATCTCCTTTGCCATACAGAGACTTTACAGTTGGAGATTTATATATATATATATGTATATACACACCCATATGCACACATACACATATACACATATGTGCACGCACACACACGTATACACATACACAGACATACACATATACACACACATACAGACACACACACAGACACACACACATACATACACATACAGACACACACATATACACACACATACACACATACATACACACACATACAGACACACATACATACACACACAGACACACACACATACACACATACACATACATGCACGCACACACATATACACACACATACACACATACACACACACACATGCACACATAGATACACACACACGTAAGATAATAAGTACAAGATAAGGCATTTGTTAGCTTCATGTCAATATTGCACATTGGAAGCATTTCAAAACATCATACTGTCCCCTATAACTGTGCATATCTATTTGTCAAAAGCAAAATTTAAAAAACGAAACAGAAGCATATGTACATACAACCCAGCTTTTGGAATTAGGAAGAATTTTCTAAGTTTCTTAATATATTAAGTATATATACCCATATATTATGTATATAGAGTACACCAATCAGATGGACGCTCCCTAACTTAAAATACTCACTCTGCAAAACCAAGAATTCATTGGAATGGAGAAATGGCAGATGGCACACAGCAGAAGAAAGGATGAGGAAACATAGCACAGAGGAAACACAATCACAGAGGATAACAAGCCTAACAAGCACAGAGGAAACACAATCACAAAACCAATCAGGCCATCAGGGAACTGTGATACCACATCCAAGGGCGAGTGTAAAATACATGTAATTACATGTCCAAAAGGAGAGGGGATGAAAAGGTGCTCAACATCACGAATCAGAAATGCAGATAGAAATCACAATGAGATCTTCACTTCACACCTGTTAGAGTGGAAATTATCAAGACAAGAAAAGGTAAGCATGGGTGAAGAAGTGGAGAAAAGGGAAGCCTTGTGTATGGTTAGTGGGGCTGTCAATTAGAGGAGTCATTATGGAAAATGATGCAGAGGTTCCTCAAACAATTTAAATCAGAACTATCCTATGACCCTGAAGCTCTTTCTTGAGGACACTTTGTGGTCAATAAAGTCTGTCAAGGACCTTTGTATTTTCTATAAACTTAGTTTAAAACCTTAAGTTGATTCCTTAGTGCATTTCTTCCTTGTCACATTTTATGATGAGCAAAACCACCGCCACCAGGATACATCTTTACTCTCCCGCAAAATCTCCTGATTTTCAAGTTCATAATGTGGATTTTCTACTGTTATTTCAGGCAACAACCTTGCTAAATGTTCCACTTGTTAAGGTTCCTAACTGTGAAAATCCACTGAAAGTCAAAGTCATGTTGAAAACATATTAAAATGGTAGAGAATGGCCAGTTGCAGTGGCTCATGATAGCAAAGACCTGGAACCAACCCAAATGCCCACTGATGATAGATTGGACAAGGAAAATGTGGCACATATACACCATGGAATACTATGCAGCCACAAAAAATGGTGAGTTCATGTCCTTCATAGGGACATCGATGAATCTGGAAACCATAATTCTCAGCAAACTGACACAAGAACAGAAATCCAAAAACTGCATGTTCTCACTCATAGGCAGATGTTGAACAATGAGAACACATGGACACAGGGAAGGGAGCATCACACACTGGGGTCAGTTGGGTGGGGGTCTAGGGGAGAGACACTGGGGAGTCGGGGGATGGGGAGGGATGACATGGGGAGAAATACCAGATATAGGTGATGGGGGGAGATGAAGGCAACAAACCACCTTGCTATGTATGTACCTATGCAACAATCCTGCATGATCTGCACATGTACCCCAGAACCTAAAGTACAGAAAAAAAAACTGGGTATAGAAGAAACATACTTCATAATAAAAGCCAATTGACAGATCCACAGCTAGTATCATACCGAATGGGAAAAAGCTGAAAGCCCTTCCTCTAAGATTGAAAACATGACAAGGATATCCATTGTCACCACTATTCAATGTAGTACTAGAAGTACTAGCTAGAAAAATCAGACAAGAAAAAGAAATAAAGGGCATCCAAATTGGAATAGAAGACACTGAATTATCCTTGATTACAGGTGATATGATCTTATATTTGGGAAAAATCTAAACACACCACACACACACACACACACACACACACACACACACACATTCTATGGAACTGATAAATATTCAGTAAAGTTTCAGGATACATAGAATACACACAAATGCATGTGCGTACCTGCGCTTGCACATGCGCGCGCGCACACACACACACACACTCTCTCTCTCTCTCTCTCTCCCCCCTTCAGCATTTCTATACACCAAAAGTGAACAATCTGTAAGAAAAAAATTAAAGTAATCCCATTTACGATAGCTACAAATAAAATTAAACACCTAAAAATTAACTCAACCAAAAAACTGAAAGATCTCTACGGAAAGCTTATAAAACTCTGATGAAAGAGATTGTAGAGAACACCAAGAAGTGGAAAGATATTCCATGTTGATGGATGAAAATAACCAAGCGTTAATGTTTAGACTACCCAAAACAATTTACAGATTCAATTCAGTCCCTATCAAAACACTAATGACATTCTACACAGAAATGGGAAGAATAATTCTAAAATTTATATGGCACCATAAAAGATCCAGAATAACCAAAGCTGTCCTAAGCAAAAAGAACAAAACTGGAGGGATCACATTACCTGACTTCAAATTATACTATAAAGCTAAAATAAACAAAATGGCATAGTACTGGCATAAAAACAGACACATAGATGAATGGAACACAATAGAGAACACAGAAAAAAAACCCCACACATTAATAGTGAACTAATTTGACAAGGATGCCAAGCTAGATATTCATGTGAAGAATGAAATTAGATCCCTATCTCTTGTCATATAAAAAAGCCAGACCAAATGGATCACAGACTTAAATGTAAGACCTCAAACTATGAAACTATTACAAGAAAACATTGGGGGAACTCTCTGGGACATTGTTGTGGGCAAAAATTTCTTGAGCAATACCCCACAGCACAGGCAATCAAAGCAAAAATGGACAAATGGGATCACATCAAGAAGCTTCTGCACAGCAAAAGATACAGTCAACAAAGTGAAGAGACAACCCAGAGATGGGGAAAAAAATATCTGCAGACTACCCATCTGAAAGGAGTCAATAGCCAGAACATAGGAGGAGCTCAAACAGCTGTGTAGGAAAAAGTCTAATAATTTGATCAAAAATGTGCAAAAGACTTGAACATCTTTCAAAAGAAGATATACAAGTGGCAGACAGGCATATGAAAAGGTGCTCAACATTTTTCATCAGAGACATGCACATCAGAGCTACAGTGAGGTATCATTTCACCCTGGTTAAAATAACTTATATCTAAAAGACACACAATAACAAATGCTGGAGAGGATGCAGAGAAAAGGGAACCCTCATACACTCTTAAAAATTTTTTTTTTCTTTATCCAGGGGAAAGTGTGAATGCAGTCCCCACTACCACAAATTATGCAGTGGAGTTTGCCACATCTGGGGAAATTGCAGGGGCCAGCACATCTGGAGTGCACTGGATAAGCCTCACTCTGGGAAAACCACCTTTGTGTTCATGGTATCTCCCCTGCCAGGTAAGTATGGAACCCTCATATACTCCTGATGGGAATGTAAGTTAGTAAAACCACTGTGGAGATCAGTTTGGAGGTTCCTCAGAAACCTAAGAATACAGCTACCACATGACCCAGCAATCCCACTGCTGAGTATATACCCAAAAGAAAGGAAAGAAGTCTATCAAACAGATGTCTGCAGTACCCTGTGTGTGGCAGCTGTGTTCACAAAAGCCAATATTTGGAAGCAATGGTAGTGTCCATCAACATATAAAGAAAGTGTGGTATATTTAGACAATGGAGTACTATTCAGCCATAAGAAGTATGAGATCCTGTCATTTACAACAACATAGCTGGAATTGGTGGTCCTTAAGTGAAAGAAGCCACACACAGAAAGACAAACATCACATGTTTTCACTTATTTGTGGAAACTTAAAACACCACGAAAACAACTGAACTCATGGAGATAGAAGACTGGTTACCAGAGTCTGGAAGGGTAATGGGGGATGGGGTGGGGTGCAGGTGGGGTTGGTTAATGAGTACAAAAAAAGAAAAACACCTAGTATTTGATAGCACGGAGCGACATATAGTCAGTAATTATACACCGTAAAATAAAGGTATAATTGGATTGTAACACAAAGAATAAATGCTTGAAAGGGCAAATCCCCCATTTCACATGATATGATTATTATACATTGCATGCTTGAACATCTCATGTACTCCATAAATATACATACCTGATGTGTACCCACAAAAATTAAAGATCTATAGTTTAATTTCTTTCATTTCAGTTGACTTTTAAATTTGAACATTCAAATAAAAATAATTTAGGAGTCACATTGTCAACCTACTGCTACTAATAACCTAGTTGATGTTTAGGAGTTAAATATTAATTCTAGTTACATTTTGAAGGTATGGTTTGAAATGATCTTTTATTTTATTTATTTTATTTTATTTTTTTTTGAGACGGAGTTTCACTCTTGTTACCCAGGCTGGAGTGCAATGGCGTGATCTCGGCTCACCGCAACCTCCGCCTCCTGGGTTCAGGCAATTCTCCTGCCTCAACCTCCTCAGTAGCTGGGATTACAGGCACGCGCCACCATGCCCAGTTAATGTTTTGTATTTTTAGTAGAGACGGGGTTTCACCATGTTGACCAGGATGGTCTCGATCTCTTGACCTCGTGATCCACCCGCCTCGGCCTCCCAAAGTGCTGGGATTACAGGCTTGAGCCACCGCGCCCGGCTGAAATGATCTTTTAAAAACAAGATTTGTCATAGATATTTGAGGTTTATAACACGGCGTTATGGGATACGTATAGATCGTGAAAGAGTTACTCCAGTGAGAGAAGCAAATTAGCATTACCGCACAGTTACTTCTGTGTGTGACCAGAAGAGCTGAAGGATCCTTATATAACAGAAATCCCTTTACGTCTCTGGACTTGTTCATTGTACGTATCCGCTACTTGTGGGAATGACCAGTTTAATGAACCCTTGTTTCTTGAGTTATTAAAGCACTGCCCCTGTATCGCTGGACATTAAAAGGCATATCGAAAGCAGCTCTGCCAAGGGTCTGTATCAATTAAACACAACTGGGGTTCAGACGCCAGCGTGGGTAACTTACTGTCTGCACTCTTAACCAAGGGAGTATCTAAGCAGCGTCAAGCAGAGAGCGTTCTTGGGTTTTGTTTCCTTTTCCCACCACTGATCCTGTCCAGGAAGCAGTTAATAGAAAGTGTTATTTGAAGCATTGGCCTGTCAGCATCCACTCTCCATTGGGCTTATGGCCTCACCCTCAGGGAAATGGAACGTATCGACCTGAGCAAATCGCAGAGGTAAACAGTGGACTCTTCATCCGCGAAGCGCGTCTGCTAGCTGAGTGAGGTGGATGTGTCTCCCTGACTCACTGAAGGAAAAACCACACACCAGGTTCTCTAACAGGACTTACCATTGGAACCTTTTTTTTTTTTAATTGCATTTTAGGTTTTGGGGTACATGTGAAGAACATGCAAGATTGTTGCATAGGTACACATGTGGCAGTGTGATTTGCTGCCTTCCTCCCCTTTGCCTATAGCTTGCATTTCTCCCCACATGAGAAGCAAGGAGAGATCTAAAATTGACACCCTATCGTCAAAATTGAAAGAGCTAGAGTAGCAAGGTCAAAAAAACTCAAAAGCTAGCAGAAGACAAGAAATAACTAAGATCAGAGCAGAACTGAAGGAGGTAGAGACACAAAAAAAACCTCTTAAAAAAAATAAATAAATCCAGGAGCTGGTTTTTCGAAAAGATCAACTAAATAGACATACCACTAGCCAGATTAATAAAAAAGAAAAGAGAGAATAACCAAATTGATGCAATAAAAAACGATAAAGGGGATATCACCACAGATTCCTCAGAAATACAAACCATCATCAGAGATTATTACAAACAACTCTATGCACATAAACTAGCAAACCTGGAAGAAATGGATGAATTCCTGGACACTTGCCTCCTCCCAAGCCTAAACCAGGAAGAAGTCGAAATCCTGAATAGACCAATAACAAGGTCTGAAGTTGAGGTAGCCATTAAGAGCCTACCACCCCAAAAAAGCCCAGGTCCAGATGGGTTCACAGCCAAATTCTACCAGACATACAAAGAGGAGCTGGTACCATTCCTTCTGAAACTATTCCAAATAATCCAAAAAGAGGGAATCCTTCCCAAATCATTTTATGAGACTAACATCATCCTGATACCAAAACCCGGCAAAGACTCAACAAGAAAAGAAAACTTCAGGCCAATATCCATGACGAACATAGATGCAAAAATCTTCAATAAAATACTGCCAAGCCGATTGCAACAGCACATTAAAAAGGTTATCCACCATGATCAAGTAGGCTTCAACCCCGGGGATGCAAGACTGGTTCAATATACGCAAGTCTATAAATGTAATTCACCACATAAACAGAACCAAAGACAAAAACCACATGATTATCTCAGTTGATGCAGAGAAGTCCTTTGACAAAATTCAACAACACTTCATGCTAAAAACCCTCATTGGAAACTTTTTTTTTATAGATTATGCCTCCCTTACAGTATCACTTCTTTATCCATTAGAGATTGCTTCTTCCATTCAAATTGCTCTATCTAGATATGTTGATGTAAGTCATTGGTGAAAACCTTGGAAGGGTGTCTATGAAAACTGATCAGTTGTTCCTCCTTTGGAAGGAGCGGCAGAATGGGGACGGCTTAAGGTGCTCTTAAGCTTATCTGAAAATGCTTATGTGGAAATTTGGTAAATCAAAATGGGCCCGAGTATAGTATAGAGTGTGACTTTTTTTTTGGATACAGGTATTGCTTTGTCATCCAGGCTGGAGTGCAGTGGCATGATCACATCTCACCGCAGCCTCAGCCTTCAGAGTTCAAGCAATTCTCCCACTTCGGCCTCCCAAGTAGCTGGGATTACAGGCATGCGCCACCATGCGTGGCTAATTTTTGCAAATGTTTTTGTAGAGTCGAGGTCTTGCCAAGTTGGCTAGGCTGGTCTCGAACTCCCAGCCTCAAGCAATCCGCCTGCCTCGGCCTCCCAAAGTACAAGCATGCATCACTGCACCTGGCCCAACTTTATTTTTACACATTTGTATCTGTCTGACTGGAAAGCTCCTGCAGGCAATAGCTATTAATGTCGGCTGTAGCTCAAGGACATGGGATTCCAGGGGACTTTATTTTTGTGTGTATTCTTTGAATACCGTACACTACGTATTAGATTTTTTTCTGGTAAATTTATATGCAAGAAGATGTGAAAAATGAAAAAGCAGCTTTCAGCTTTCGAATAAGGTGGGTGAGTGGGATACGCTAGCCAAGTTTCCCTATTGCTCAGCTGATTCTGCTGATTCCGTATCTTCTCATTTTGTGCCAGAGGTTTAAATCTGGGACCAAACCTGGACCTGACCCATGAGATGGTTTTAAATTTTAAGCCATTTTTAAAATTTGAAATAGTTGCCAACAATTAAATGTTAAAGAGGCAGACACTCCAGATCCGGGTTCTCATCACATCAGAAGGTCAGGTAACACTGGAGTCTCACTACTATGACCAATTAACCAACAGCAGTTTAGTAGATGGTCAGTTATTTGTTTTAGGCTATGACTGGAGACAACCTGAAATCTCTTTCTCCATATGACCAGTTCAGGGGCAGCAGTGAGTCTGAACATATTGAAGAGGGAGACCTAGGCTTCTCAGATCAACTTCCCCTTTGACTATCATGCTGCATGTCAATAGAAGAAAAGGTTGACCCACAGGCGCCTCCGGTTTTGCCTTCCTATAGGTGACAGGCTAGGTCTTGAGGAAACTCTCCAGAAGGCACTATTTTTACTTAAAACAAGATCAAACCAGAAACCTTTTCACATGTGAGTCCTAAAACTGTAAACCGGAACCCTTTCATATGTGACTCCTGAAACTGTAAACCAAAACCTTTTCACATGTGAGTCCTAAAACTATGAACCTAAGATTCTTCCACGTGTAACATCTAAAGTATAAGCCTATATAAAGGCAGAACCTTCCTTTGTTAGAGGAGCTGGGTTTTCAACAAATTACTGCCTGGTCTCCGGCCGAATAAACTCCTCCCTCCTTTATTCCATGTTTGAGAGATCCGTTTCCCACGGCCGCTTCTGCTACAATACACTTTATCTAGAGCTGGCAGCTACTTTGTACATTTTCAGTACCTGTCTGGCTTGTCCCTGTAAGTCTTTCTAGATGCCTAGAAGATAAACAATGGATAGAGGCAGGCACGGTGGCTCATGCCGGTAATCTCAGCACTTTGGAAGGCCGAGGTGGGCAGATCACCTGAGGTCAGGAAGTCGAGACCAGCCTGGCCAACATGGTAATACCCTGTCTCTACTAAAAATACAAAAAACTAGCCAGGTGTGGTGGCAGGCGCCTGTAATCCCAGCTACTCAGGAGGCTGAGGCAGGAGAATTGCTTGAACCAGGGAGGCGGAGGTTGCGGTGAGACAAGATTGCACCACTGCACTCCAGCCTGGTGACAGAGCAAGACTGTCTAAAAAATAAAATTAAAAAAAAGGCAGTCACGTGGAGAGAAAACAGTCGTGGGTTCTTGGCTCATTTGTGGTTCTGCCAGTAAAGCCCCTTCCTCATCCTTCTTTTTTTTTTTAATCACTAGAGACAAATGAAAAAACATGGCTTCAGGCTGCTCAAGGCCTAAAACAAAAGAGAACAACAACAAAATAAGGTGAGAGGCGGACAGGGACCGAGGGGACTTCAGACTAGATTTACGATCTTGCTCAGTTCTCTTGACCCCTCAGGTATTCACTTTTCCAGTGGGAATACGTGATTGTGTCTATGACTGGACACAACCTGAAATCTTTTTCTCCATATGACCAGTTAGGGGACAGTAGTCCCTTCAGCAAGGGGCTGAATGAGCCAGTGAGGATGGTCTGCTTAGGAGGCACCCAGGATGCTAACTCTCCATGATCTTTACACAGAGCTCCCTACGTTTCTGTGGCTGGATCTTATGGTTCTAGGACAGAGCTCCATGCTGGGAAATCTGCTCTAGCATAAGTACTTTCTTTGAGTCTAATCCTTTGGCTGGCTAATTTCTATAAGCTAATTTCTGTAAGCTATAAGGCATAATCCTATAAGCTTCTGCTTTTTAGCCTAAAAGCAGAAAATAAAGGTAGAATCAGAAAGCCACGAGACAGGATGTGATCCACATCCAATCCATCCCCAGTCCTCATGTGACTTCCGGGTCTGAAGACTGGTTCTTTAGGTATGGAAAACTCATGTATCAAAACCATGAAGCTAATTGATTCCATCAAAAAGTGGAGTAAGGACATGAATAGACACTCCTCAAAAGAAGATATACAAATGGCCAATATCCTACAGTCCTTGAGAAAATAAAAACATGAAAAAATGCTCAACATTAGTAATGATCAGGGAAATGCATATCAAAACCACAATATGATTCTACCTTACTCCTGCAAGAATGGCCTTAATAAAAAATAAAATATAAAAAATAGTTGTTGAAGTGGATGTGGTAAAAAGGGAACACTTTTACATTGCTGGTGGGAATGTAAACCACCTTGAAAACAGTGTGGAGATTCCTTAAAGAACTAAAAGCAGAACTACCATTTGATCCAGAAATCCTACTACTTGGTATCTACCCAGAGGAAAAAATCATTATACAAAAAAGATACTTGCATACATGTTTATCGTGGCACAATTCACAATTGCAAAAGTATGGAGCCAGCCCAAATGCCCATCAATCAACAAGTGGATAAAGAAACTGTGACTACACACACACACACACACACACACACACACACGCACGCACGCACGTGTGCACCCACAGGACTATTACTCAGTCATAAAAAGAAATGAAATAATGGCATATGCAGCAAACTGTGTGACCTGGAGACCATTATTCTAAGTGAAATAACTCAGGAATGAAAAACTAAACATTGTGTTTTCATACGTGGGAGCTAAGCTGTGAGAACGCAAAAGCGTGAGAATGAATCATTGGACTTCAGAGACTTGGCGGAAGGGTGAGAGGGGGTGAGGGGTAAAAGACTACACACTGAGTACTGTGTACACTGTTCAGGTGGTGAGTGCACCAAAATTTTAGAAACCACCACTAAAGAAGTTATTCACATAATCCAACACCACCTGTTTCCCAAAACCCTACTGGAAAACAAATAAAAAAGGCCCAACACCAAGCTTCCTGTGAAGTGCCCCTGATTTCTACCCGCCCTTCTCAGCACCCTACTCACGGTTTCGTCTGTCAGTGATGCTCTGACAAAGATTGTTCTTATGCATCCTTTCAAATATGCAGAATACCATATTCCATATGTGCTGCCCCTCATAAGAGATGGCCAGCAAGGCAGCCAGTTGTTCCTTTGGCGTCTCTGAATTAATTTGTGGAATCTTCAGCAGGTTAAAGTCATAAATCATGCGTTGCAGATAATTCTTAAAAATCTGAAATTCCCTGTCATTAAGACTCTCTAGATACCACAGCAGGTCCCAGTCAGTAGAATCCGGTTCTGCCATCTTACTTCTCCAGGGAAGGCAGACTTCACAGAAGGGATTTCGGGGAATAAGAAGTATGAGATCTAAAACACAGATGGGGAATCAGGCAATCAAACCACACAGTAATGCCAATTCATTCAAAGCTGACATCACAGAAACTTCCCGTGGTGTGACAGAGGCACCTTTCTGATAGGCCATCAACCATAGGTCTGAACGCTTTCTTTCCAGGACAACGACCTTGTGAATTGATCTTGGTAAACTCCTAGGTTCTATTAAGGTAGAACATCAGTTGTGTTAGACGGGAATGTTCTTCTTGTAAAAGTCATCCCTGATTAGCAAATGGCTTATAGGTTGGGAGGTGGGTGTAATACAGGAACTTTGGAGGGAAAGTGTTTCTTTTGAAAGTGAGTGTCACCCCTGGGCAGACTGGAAATCTATGCTTAGGGTCTCTTACAAGATATGCTGTTGTATATGAAACTCCTCTCTGCTAAAATAATCTGTATGGCAACTGGTGGTATTTACAATGACTCTACTCCTTGAAGGTATGTCATTGATACCTGTAAGGACTATCTATAGGATATCTATAAAATCTCCTAATGGGGAGGCAACCGTTATCATAATAAGCAAATAGGCTGTGTGTGGTCTTGTATGCTGCTGAAAAGAAATTTAAGTTACAACGTACTCTATTCTGTCCCATTACTAGATAAATGAGCTCAGGGCAGCCCCTAGGTGAGTTGTTCACTCTAGGCTGAAATCTGTTAGTGCATAAAGCCCACTGGCTTCAAACTCAAGTTTTTTATACATCCAATTGTTTTAAACACAGACCAGATGACCAGATTTTTAGCCACGTGGAGCCCACCTGCTTTGCATACCTCACGAAACTGCTCCCAACATGTACCAGCTGCAAGCTTCTCTGCCCTTTGGAGCTCCTGGACCCAAGAGGTCTTCCTCCCCACTGTGCTGAGCGGTAACACCTACAGACACATAGGTCACCTCTCCAATTCTACCCCACCTCTGCAGGGGTTCCCCATCTTCCTCTCCTTTTGAGTAGGGACCCATATACTGTAGCCCCTGGACAGGCTCCTGCTATGAAGGACGTGCCCCATACGCAAACCTGTGAAAATGTCACCCCAAAAAGGCATGTGCATATCTGCCACCTCTCAGTTCTCTTTTCGCTTGACCAGTTTCCAAATCCTTGGAGCCTCCCATATCTGTAAGTTTCAATGTCAGTCTAATCCTGATATCATGAGAAGTTGAGATTGCAGAGTTGTGTCTGAAGAATCCATCCCAGAGCCTTGACCTAACACAGTCAAGGCACTCACTTAGATTTTTTTTTTTTTTTTTTGAAACAGAGTTTCACTCTCTTTGCCATTAGAGTGTCATGGCTTGATCTCAGCTGACTGCAACCTCTGTCTCCTGGGTTCAAGTGATTCTCCTGCCTCAGCCTCCTGAGTAGTTGGGATTATAGGTACATGCCACCACACCCAACTGATTTATTTATTTTTAATAGAGATGGGGTTTCACCGTGTTGGCCAAGCTGGTCTTGAGCTCCTCAGCCCAGGTGATCCACCCGCCTCGGCCTCCCAAAGTGCTGGGATTATAGGCGTGAGCCACCATGCCCAGCCCACTCACTCAGATTTTATGACAAAGATGGAGAAAAAAGATCTGATTGGGCATGAGCGGACTAGATTGGCCAACGTCTCCATGGTTTTATGGCAAATGCTTTGACACAGAGAACAAAGGATTAATAGTCCCTTTGGGGGAGTAAATGAATGTTGGAGAATGGCAGGTATCTGCTGGAAGCTAAACTGCTCAATCTCCAACCATGAAATAAACCTAACTAGATACTCAACTGTAACTGGCTGTCAGGCATAAAGAAACCAGCAGTGAAGCTGCTAAGATGAACTAAATACCAGACAGAGTCTTTTTAAGGTATGACTAGGACTTAATATTTAAGAAATATTTAATCATGCCCTTGTCTTAAGATTTTTCGGATTTTATACTATTATATAGGATAATTTAAGGAATGTTCCATAAGCGTTATGTTTAGTGACTCTGGGGCTTCATAAAAACAGATGTGTATCTGACCTTTGAAGAATAATATGTAGACAGAAGCAAGGGATGAAGAGATAAGATTTTAAAGTTATCAGTGATTTAAGAACCCTAGGCCGGTGCGGCAGCTCACACCTGTAATCCCAGCACTTTAGGAGGCTGGATGGATCATGAGGTCAAGAGATAGAGACCAGCCTGACCAACATGGTGAAACCCCCTCTCTACTAAAAATGCAAAAATTAGCTGGGCGTGGTGGCGTGCACCTGTAGTCCCAGCTACTTGGGGGGGCTGAGGCAGGAGAATTGCTTGAACCCAGGAGGTGGAGGTTGCAGTGATCCAAGACGGCTCCACTGCACTCTGGCCTGACAACAGAGTGAGACTCTGTCTCCAAAAAAAAAAAAAAAGGATTGCAATGTGGTGGTCAGATGAGTGCATGAAATGTTGGTATAAAAAAGCGTTTTGCCTTTTGGGAAAAGTAAATAATAAGAGTTTTTAATACACATACACTTACTGACTCAACATTGCATTTTTTTTTTTTTTGAAGAATCTATGAAGCAGAGTCATCAGGCATAAAGCTTATGGAATACTCCTTAAATTATCCTACATAATACTATAAAATCAGAAACACCTGAAGCCTGACAAGGGAATGATTAAATATTTCTAGTGCATTATTATAAATTATTAACCCACTTAAAAATCATACTTTAAAGAACACAAGAAAAAGCTCATATAACAGTGTTTAGGGAAATATGAGCTGTTTGAGTCTAAAGAGAACTCTACTTTTTTTGTTGTTGTCGTTGAGACAGAGTTTCACTCTTGTTGCCCAGACTGGAATGAAAAGGCATAATCTCAGCTCACAACAACCTCCGCCTCCCAGGTTCAAGCAATTCTCCTGCTTTGGCCTCCCAAGTAGCTGGGATTACAGGCATGCACCATCAATGCCTGGCTAATTTTGTATTTTTTTTTTTTTAAGTAGAGATGGGTTTTCTCCATGTTGGTCTGGCTGGTCTCAAACTCCCAACCTCAGGTGATCTGCCCACCTCAGCCTCCCAAAATGCTGGGATTACAGACGTGAGCCACGGAGCCTGGCGGTAACTCCACTTTCTTAGACAAATGTATTAGAGGGAGAAATACAGAAGAAATGTATTAGAGGTCAGAAATACTGACCCAGAAGTCAGTGGTGCCAGCCCCCAGGCAGTCAAAAACCCATGTACACCTTTTGACTTCCCCAACACTTAACTACTTATAGGTTAATATTGGCCAGAAGCCTTATCAATAAACAGTCGATTGATGCATAAGTAGACTAACATCTATATTGTATGCGTTCACAACGTATCTTTCATTTTCTAAATATTTCTAGACTGCCTGGTTTGTCTACAAGTTGTCATACATCTCCCTCCAACTTTTCCAATAAATTTATTTTTGCACCTTCACATAAGTGGACCAGTGCAGTTTAAACTTGTGTTGTTCAAGGGTCCACTGTAAATCTGTTACACACATTCATGTAACACAAGTGTTTTCTTCTTTTAAATCTTGGATCTAGGTGTTTTTCCCCGCTATGTGAACAATCTGATTAGGGATTAGTAAGTTAAACCTCACTAAGTCCAACCCTTCCCCAAATTCCCAAACTCTTCCCTCCTTTGACTTCTGTTTCACCATTGCCTTTCTTTGAGCCCTGTCCTTATAACTGATACTTATTCTAAGAGGCTTCTAAGTTCAGGAGTCAACTGCATTTCCTTCTAGTGATATGTTTGTCTAAGAAAGTGGAGATACCTTTAGACTCAAACAGTTCATATTTCCCTAAACACTGTTGTATGAGCTGTGTTCTTTAAGGTATGGTTTTTTAAGTGGGTTGATAATAATGCACCAGAAATATGTAATCATGCCCTTCTCAGTCTTTAGGTGTTTCTGATTTTATATTATTATATAGGATAATTCAAGGAATATTCCATAAGCTTTATGCCTAGTGATTCTGCTTCAGAGCTTCCTTAAAAATAAATGTGGCTGGGCATGGTGGCTCATGCCTGCAATCCCAGCACTTTGAGAGGCTGAGGCGGGAGGATCACATGAGGTCAGGAGTTTGAGACCAGCCTGACCAACATGGAAAAACCCCATCTTTACTGAAAAATACAAAAGTAGCTGGGCATGATGGCACACACCTGTAATCCCAGCTATTGGG
>NW_016107505.1:979657-988943 GCF_001604975.1 Cebus imitator
AAAAAAAAAAAAAAGGACAACACAGGTTCACCCATGTAAATTTGGAAAAGGTAAAGCAGCTTGGCTTGCCTTTAGTGACTTCAGTCATTTTATTGCCCACCATATTATTTCCAGCTTCTAACCAAAGAGAAAGCTAGAGAACTGATGTGACAATGTAATAAAAAAGACTTTAAAATCCAAAGACGCAAATCGGCCAGAAAGGTAACTCACCACGCTGACACCAGGGCTCCCCAGCTGGTCTAAAGCAAGCAAGCCCGGAAGTGGGAAGAAAAAGGCTGTGCCTGCCCCATGATTAGCCAGCTGATTCCCCTCTCTATTGGCTAAGGTGGGTTCTTGATAAACTTCGCCATGGAAGGGAAATACTGATGCACCTGGGTGTTTCTACCCACATGCCCCAGTTGTCTTTCTCCACCCAGGACTAAATAGGGTCTGCTGATTAGAAGACAGTCCAGACCCGGTTTATGATGTTGGAGCTCATGGGGCATCTAAGCAAGAACCTCCAAAACAATTATTTTGGGCAGTGCCAGAAGGAAATAACTTCTCCACCGATAACCTCAATTTCAGATAACATCTGTACAATAAACTCCATGAGGGGAATACGCTGTTTAGTCTATATCACCACCTGGCAAGGATCCTTTCAAATCTGAGGGAAGCCACAAATATTTGTGGAATGAATGCAACCAAAGGCATGTTTAACAGGTGATAGAATTTGCAGAGGCATTTCCTAGATCCTCCACCCAGGGGTCCCGGCTTGACTGCCTATTGGAATCACCTGGAGATCTTTAATGACGACTGACGACTCACTCCCATGCGCATGTATCTGCTTTAGTCACGAGGGAGTATGCTCTGGGTATGACTGATAAATATAACTCCTCATATTGAACAGATTAAAGAAAAATAGGGGCATCTTAATAGGTGCAAGAGGGGAAATATAAAAGAGTCTACATGTAGTCATGCTTTTAGATGTATCTTTGTAAATTAGGAAATAAAGGAATTTCCTTCACCCAGTAAAGGGTTCCAAAAAAGGAAAAGCAACCAAAAATCTCATACTGGATGGGAAAATGATGAAAGACACAGAACAGACAAGGCCTCCATCACCACTATAATTTCAACACAGTATACCAAGTCATAGGGACAAGAAAAGGGATCTATCTGAAAGAGGCAAAATTGTCATATTTGAGATAATTTGAATATCCCTGCAAACTCTCTCCCCTTAATTCTATTGATAAATTGTTAGGATTCAAAGCAGCTTTGGTGAATATAAATCAACATAAATATCTGATTGTATTTCTCTAAAAAAAAACTAATTGAAATTTAAATTTTAAAGGATGCCATGTGCAGTTCCAAGAAAAATATAAACTAGAAATAATTATTATAAGAGAATGTAAACTTTATTGAATGTGATATATAGTTTTACATAAAAGATTCTTAAAAATGAAAGATAACTTTACATTCTTATACAGGAATTATTATGATTATGAAGATTTAATATGCTCCCAAATAGACCTTTATATTCAGTGAAATGCCAATAAAAACCCAATAGAAATTTTTATATCAAAATGTAATTCCTAAATGTATGTGGAAAACAGAAGGGACCAGTACAAGCCAAGAGACTCCCGAAGCACACAGGTAGGTGGAGGTAGGAATGATGATTGAACTGGACCAACCCTATAAAGATTTAATTAAAAAGCTATGATAATTAAGACTTGTTAGCACATGGATGAACAAATCAATCAGTGACACAAAACACAGAACGCAGAAACAAATGTAGGCAAACATGAAAAGGTGGTTTATAACAGATTGCTGGGCAGTGGAGTTGTTGAACTATTCATTAAATGGAGCTGGCTCCATTTGTATTTAAATGGAAAAAAAATGGATCCCTTCTCCCTGCCTTAGAGAAAAGTAATTACCAGTGACTTAATACTTCTGTGTGAAATGCAAAGCTCTATCACATTTTAAAAGACAATATTAGATATCTTCATGAGTTGGAGTAGGGAATGATTTTTGTCAGCAAGACCTCAAATTTATAAAACAATTTTGATCAATTTGATTTCATTTTAAATAAAAACTGTCCCATGAATGGTCCCTTTTTTTTTTTTTTTTTTTTTTTTTTGAGATGGAGTTTCGCTCTTTTTACCCAGGCTGGAGTGCAACGGCAAAATATCAGCTTACTGCAACCTCTGCCTGCCAGGTTCAAGTGATTCTCCTGCCTCAGCCTCCCGAGTAGCTGGGATTATAGTCATGCACCACCATGCTGGGCTAATTTTTTGTATTTTTAGTAGAGACTGTGGTTTCTTCATGTTGGTCAGGCTGGTCTTGAGCTCCCAGCCTCAGGTGATCCGCCCGCCTCGGCCTCCCAAAGTGCTGGGATTATAGGCATGAGCCACCGTGCCCAGCCTCCGTGAATGGTCCTTATTAAAAAAACTACAAACCACAAACTGGGATGAGATACATGAAAATATATGCATCATACATAACTGACCAAGCCACTCTTTCAGAATATGTAAAGTACTTCATGCAAATAAAAACAGAAAACAACCAATAGAAATAAAAGGAAAACAGTGAAAAGGCATTTCACAAAAGAGGCAAGAAATGGCCCAATCTAGGTTCTGGACCAGAGAGACTTGTGTTATGATTACAGTAATTCCTTACATTTTTCATTATGTTCTCTACACTCCGTATTTCATAACCAGGATCATCGTCATCATAACACTGAACTGAGGATTCTTATAAGGAGGAAGTAAAATTGTGATTGTAAAAGGATAGCTCCTAGAACTCTGAGGTTTGGGATGAACTCAGAAGAAGCCTGTAATGATTGTGGGGAAGCTGAAATAGAATGAAAACCATGCCCAATGATGAAATATTGACCTCGTGTCTGAAAAACGTAGCACCTGTTCTGCATACGCATAAAGATGGTAGCAGATATCCATTAAGTTCTTTTAGGCTAGACACAGTGGCACATACCTTTAATCCCAGCACTTTGGGAGGCCGAGGCAGGTGGATCACTTGAGGTCACGAGTTTGAGGCCAGCCTGGCCAACATGGTGAAACCTTGTCTCTACTAAAAATGCAAAAATTAGCTGGGAGTGGTGGTGCATGCCTGTCATTCCAGCTACTCGGGAGGCTGAGGCAAGAGAATTGCTTAAACCTGGGAGGTGGAGGTTGCAGTGAGCCGAAATCGCTTCTCTGCACTCCAGCCAGGGCAACAGGGTGAGACATTATCTTAAAAAAAAAAAAAAGAAAAAAATATTCTTGCACTATAGGTTTAGTCACGTCAAAAAGATGTTGTGTCACATCTTCAACATTTTATTTTCATATTATTAGATGTGGGGAATATTGTCACTGAGATGGAATAAATTAGGCGTATGCAGAAAGGTGTTGAGCCACATCACGTTTCTAGGAGTTTAGGATGTAGGAAGGAATTAAGCATTTAAATTATGAACAGAGCCACCCCCATTCTCCAAATGAACCATTTTGGAGAGACTGGAGGAACATCTTTGCAGCTGGCAACCCTGGGAATCCTAAATGGAAACCTCAGCCTGAAACAACCCCGGCTCTGCAGAACACTGGGAGCAAAGGTCTAGACCAGCCTCTCCCCACTGGGCGGTGTCAGTTTCATTTCACATATTTTCCGGATGCGTTCATCAAAAGCCCCCTTGAGCCAATCAGAAGCGAGCAATTCATCGGCCAATCAGATGGCACCATGAATCTTTTCCTCCCTCCTGCGGCCGCCAATCACTGAGGACCAGGAAGGCGGGAGCGGTGAGTCAGCGTGTCGTGCTGGGCTGTGCGTCTCTTTTGTCTGCGGATTTCCTGTGCTCCTCTGCGCCTTCCTTTTCTTTTCCCCTTCCGCCCTGCCTCCTTTCGTGGTCCGGATCCCCCACGGCTGGGCCTCTCCATTCTGTTTGCTCGGCGTTTCCCGTCTCTCCACTTAGCGGGGCGGATGAACGCCCTGTCCACTGACTGAGACCGGTGGGAAGAATGGGTGGGACGGGTGGGGGAGGGGTCGCACACAAATGCCGGGAAAATCACACCCGCCAGGAATGGAGGCCTTGGAGCTTCGAGGGTGGGAATGTGCTGATTAGATTCTTCATAGCGATTGACACAAACGTGGGAGAAGCTGGAGAACACAGAGAGACGGGGGCGAGGTGGGGGGTACTTCCCGAGAACCGTGAGACCCGGGCCCACTCTGCTCTCGTGAGCTTGCCCTCTGACCTAGGGCAGAAACATCTTTGATACTATAATTCCAGGATGGGACTTTAAAAAAAGAAATCACACTTTCCTTCTTAGTTGACTCATGCCAGTGGTGTATTCTGGTACATGTATACGTATCATCAGATCAGGGTAGTTCGCATATCCATCCCCTCATACGTGTATCATTTTGTTGTGTTGGGAACATTCAGAATCTTCTCCTTGGATGGGAGGAGGGAGAGGGTCAGGCAAACACAGCTGTCAGGTACTGTGCTTAGTAACTGGTAGATGAAAAAAATCTATACACCAAATGCCTGTGACACGACTTTACCTATATAACGAACCAATATACCTGTACCCCTGAACCTAAAAGTTACAAAAACCCTCCTCTAGCTTTTAGAAAACACAGTAAGGTACCATTAACCATATTCAATCTACAATGCTGCAGAACACCAGCACCCATTCCTTCCCCAGGTGTAATTTGGTATCCATTAGCCAACCTCTTTTCATCCCCCTCCTCCAATTATACCATTTGTTTAGACCGTGAAATAAATGTATATAGAGAGAATATATTTCTATATCAATAAAAATTGATATTTACTGTTACGGGTTAAATTGTGTCTCAACCCTAAAAAAAAAAAAATTGGTAAAGTCCTAACCCCTTTATAGGGTAACAAAATAAGGTTGTTGCAGATGTAATTAGTTAAGTTGAGGTTATACTGGAGTGGGTGGGTCCCCTAGCTTAATGATGGTGTCCTTATACGAAAAAGGCCACCTGTGGCTGGGTGTGGTAACTCCTGCCTGTAATCTCAGCACTTCGGGAGGCCGAGGTGGGTGGATCACCTGAGGTTGGAGTTTGAGACTAGCCTGGCCAGCATGGTGAAACCTGGTCTCTACTAAAAATAAAAAAAATTTGCTGGGTGTGGTGGCAGGTGCCTGTAATCCCAGCTACTCGGGAGGCTGAGGCAGGAGAATCATTTGAACTGGGGAGGCAGAGGTTGCAGTGAGCTGAGATCAAGTCACTGCACTCCAGCCTGGGTGACAGAGCAAGACTCCATAACAACAACAACAAAAATGGCCACATGAAGACAAACAGAATGCAATGTGACAATAAAGTCAGACAATGGAATTACATAGCAGCAAACCAAAGAATGACAGATTGCCAGCAAACCACAGAAGCTAGAAAGAAGCAAGGAAGGGTGCCACTGGGTTTCAGAGAGCACCACCCTGCCAACACTGGTTTTGGACATCTAGGCTCCAGAACCATGAGACAGTAGGCTTCTGTTGTTTTAAGGTACCTAGTTCATGGTATGTTGTCATGCTAGCCCAAGGAAACTAGTAAACTATTAAAAAATTGATGTGGTTTTGCACTTCGGGTACAGGTGCAGGAATATATCCTTGGGATCAGCAAATGTTAAAAGATTACCTTATTTGCTGTCTCTCTACACTTAGGATGTTTTTCCTGATCTGTTCAAGATTTGTACACATTATACAAATTTATACCTCATACTTTATCCTAAATGCTTCAGGGTTTATGTTCTAAAAATAAGAAAAAGCTCTTTTGATAACCACACTATGAAAAAAGACATTAATAGAACGATAACTATTTAATGTACAGACCTTACACTTATGGATTAAAAATTTTTTTTTGCATTTGTTTTCACAAGTGGACTGTACATGCAAATTCTTACACTAAACTTTTAAAACAATTTTACTTTAAGTTCTGGGTTACATTTGCTGAATATGCAGGTTTGTTACATAGGTATACATGTGCCATAGTGGTTTGCTGCACACATCAACCTGTCATCTAGGTTTTAAGCCCTGTATGCCTTAGGTATTTGTCCTAATGCTCTGCCTCCCCTTTCCCCCCGACACCCCCCACAGGCCCCAGTCTGTGATATTCCTTTCCCTGTGTCCATGTGTTCTCATTGTTCAACTCCCATTTATAGGTGAGAACATGCAGTGTTTGGTTTTCTGTTCCTGTGTTAGTTTGCTGAGAATGATGTAAACCTGTTTTCATGATCCAGGCTATGCCTCAGTTTGAGAATGTGTGTGTGTGCTCTCTCACTTTCACACACATACACACACATGCTCATACATGTACATCTACACACATGTTCTCTTTCCTAGTTTCTGGAAAAATAATTTTAATTTAAATTTTGACATAATTTGCTGATGAAGATATTTGAGCCTGAAGTTTTCTCTGGGGGAAGAGTTTCACCGGTTTAAAAAAAAAAAAAAAAAAAGCTTTCAGAACTTCACACACACAAAATAGATGGAAGTTGTCATTTTCTAAGAATTTATATATTTGAACAAAATTATCAGTTTTATTGGCATAAAAATGTTAATAGTCTCTATTTTTGATATCTGTAGGATATGTAGTGATGCCTCCTCTTCTGTTCCTGGTATTTGTTGCTCATGTCTCATTCATCAGACTTGTTTGGGGTTATCGAGTTTATATTTTCAAAGAATCTACTTTTTACTGAGTCTTGTAATTTTTATTTCATTGATTATTTTTTCTACTTTTGGTATGTTTTGCTTTTTAACTAAACGTATAGTTAGCTTATGAATTTTCAACCTTCCTTTTTTATACCTTTGAAGTAGCACATTTTTCTAGGCCCTGATTTAGCTGCATTTCACTCACTTTATATGTAGCATTAAATGTTCAGTTCAAAATCTTAGATCCAATATTTTCTTTTTATCAGTTTCTTACAATTATGTTTCTTGATTCTGGAAAGTCCTTCATTTCATTGTCAATTTCTACCATAAACTATTATCAGAATATTCTGTGTAATTTATATTATTTGAAATATATTGAAACTTGCCTTGAGGATCAGTGTATGGCCGACACTTGCAGATGATTCCTCTATCTTAATGTGTTTTTTCCAGTTACTGGATGAAAAGGTCTGTGTCCACAAGGTAAAATTTATCCATTGTCTTTAAACCCTTTATTTTCTTTTTAACTTGTTTAATTATTGGAACAAATTGATAAAGTATTCTGCTATGATTGTGTACTTGCCTAATTCTCCTTATGGTATTGACCCTTGAGGGGGGTGTGTGTGTGTGTATATTTTTTTGAGACAGAGTCTTACTCTGTCACTGAGGCTGGAGTGCAGTGGTAGCTCTCAGCTCACTGCAGCCTCCATCTTCCAGGCTCAAGTGATTCTCCTGCCTCAGCCTCCCAAGTAGCTGAGACTACAGGTGCACACCACCATGTCTGGCTAATTTTTTGTGTTTTTAATAGAAACAGGGTTTCACCATGTTAGCCAGGATGGTCTTGAACTCCTGACCTCATGATCTGCCCACCTTGGCCTCCCAAAGTTCTGGGATTACAGGCGTGAGCCACCACATCCCAGCCCCCAATTTCCTTTTTATGTGCCCAGACCTCATCTAGGATCCCCCATTATGTTTCATTGCTGTGTCTCCATTGGCTTCTCTATGCTAGGACTGCTCTCAGGATTTCCTTGTTTTCAGTGATCTTGAAAGTTTTGAGAAGCACTAGTCGGGTATTTGTGGGCCACCCTTCATGTTGGGTTTATGTGATGTTTATGTCATGGTGAGACTGGGGCTTTGGGGAGGAAGACCATGGAGGAAAGGTGCCCTTCTCATATCATATGCTGTCACCATCCCTTCCCACCCACATTCACCTTGATCTCCTGACTTAGGTGTCTGACTGGGTTCTCCACTCTGAAGTTACTCCCTACTCCCTTTTTTATACAGTATTCTTTAAAAAGAAGTCCCTATTTACAACCCACATGATACGGTTTGTCTGTGTCCCCACCCAAATCTCATCTTGAATTTTAGCTCCCATAATTCCCACATGTTGTGGGAGGAACCTGGTGGGAGGTCATTTAGTCATGGGGTGGTTTCCTCCATAGTGTTCTCATGGTAGTAAAGAAGTCTCATGAGACCTGATGGTTTTATAAGGGGAAACCCCTTCTCTTCGGTCCTCTTTCTCTTGTCTGCGCCATGTAAGATGTGCTTTTTGCCTTCTGCCATGATTGTGAGACCTCCCCGGCCACATGGAACTGTGGGTCCGTTAAACCACTTTTTTCTTTATAAATTACCCAGTCTCGGGTTATGTCTTTATCAGCAACATGAGAACAGACTCATACACCACACTTAAGAGGTGGGGAGTTAGGCTGCTTTTCCTCAAAGGGGAAGAATCCATCCATATAAACTACTTGGAATTCTTCTGCTGCTTTTTTTTTTTTTTCAAGTTTTATTTATTTTTTTTTATTGCATTTTAGGTTTTGGGGTACATGTGAAGAACATGCAAGATTGTTGCATAGGTACACACATGCTTCTTGCTCAAGTTGTTACAGTTTTAGCTACTGGGGGCTCTTTCAGTCTGCCCTGGGTTTCTTTTGTCAGGAAGTGGTCTTAGACACCAAGATCTGATCTGGACACTGGGTGTCCTGATTGCCACTAGGGTGTCTGTATGCTTCCAGGCCCTGGCCGGAGTGTGACCATAACTAAATACCACAGATGAAGACTCTGTGTCCGGGATCATTACTATAGCTCGTCACAAAATAGTTCAGACTGCGTGGCTTATCAACAGAAATTTATTTCCTCATAGTTCTGGAGGCTGGAAGTTCAAATCAAAGTCCAGCAGGGTCCGCTCCTGGTGCAGACTCTTTCTGGATTGTACACGGCTGCCTTCTCTCTATGTCCCCACATAATAGAGTCAGAGGAAGAGATAAGGAGAAAGAGAGCCAGGGAGGAACTTCCAGTTGTTCTAGTACCATTCATCGAAGAGACGATCCTCCTTGTTGCGCCTTTGTCAAAATCAATTCACTACATTTGTGGGGCATGCCTACTCTATTGTTTACTGAGAAAAATGCAATTTCTATATTTACGTGTAAAAATGTAATTTCTTAGGCCGGGCGTGGTGGCTCAAGCCTGTAATCCCAGCACTTAGGCAGGCCGAGGCGGGTGGATCACGAGGTCAAGAGATCGAGACCATCCTGGTCAACATGGTGACACCCCGTCTCTACTAAAAATACAAAAAATTAGCTGGGCATGGTGGTGCGTGCCTGTAATCCCAGCTACTCAGGAGGCTGAGGCAGGAGAATTGCCTGAACCCAGGAGGTGGA
>NW_016107505.1:988998-1059612 GCF_001604975.1 Cebus imitator
GAAACTCCGTCTCAAAAAAAAAAAAAAAAAAAAAAAAAAGTAATTTCTTTATTTGCACTTTAATTTCTATTTGTAAATGTAATTTCCATATTTACAGTAATTTTCTATATTTAAATGTAAAAATGTTATTTCTATATTTACAGTGTAATTTCTATATTTACAATGTCATTTCTATATTTATAAAAATGTAATTTCCATATTTACAGTGTAATTTCCGTATTTAAATGTAAAAATGTAATTTCTAGATTTACAATGTCGTTTCTACATTTAAATGTAATTTCTAAAAAATATAAAGCCTATATTTGATTGGATTTTGAAGATATGTCAGGGCACTATAGGTTAGGATTCTCGTCTGGATTATTTTATCTACGATTCTCCCATCTGTTAGTGAGACTTTTCATGACCATTTCAATGAGAAGGTGAGATGAACCTAACTTTCCACCCTCATTCCCATCCCCCCAAAACTAGCAAGATACTATACGAGAAATCAGTAATCTTGCTCCATTTATTTGTAATAACTTGGCACTTTCCTGAATTTTCTGCAGGTTTTATTTATTTATTGCTCCTGGTCACTGTCTCTTTGAGGACTGGTATCTCTGCTTTGGACAAGATGGCAGCCTCTTTCTTCTCTGATTTTGGCCTTATGTGGTACCTGGAGGAGCTCAAAAAGGAGGAGTTCAGAAAATTTAAGGAACATCTCAAGCAATTGACTTCGCATCTTGAACTCAAGCCGATTCCCTGGGCTGAAGTCAAAAAAGCATCCCGGGAAGAACTTGCAAACCTCTTGATCAAGCACTATGAAGAACAGCAAGCTTGGAATGTGACCTTAAGAATCTTTCAAAAGATGGATAGAAAGGATCTCTGTGTGAAGGTCACAAGAGAGAGGACAGGTGAGTGAGGCTGGGAAGAGGCAAGGCTTCTTACAATCAAAACTGGTCCTAATTTTGGTAAATGATCTCTGCCTGTCTACACCAAGAGCAGAATGCCAGAATGTGCTATGGGAAAATATTATCTTTTTTTTTTTTTTTGAGATGGAGTCTCACTTTGTTGCCCAGGCTGGAGTGCAGTGGTGCAATCTTGGTTCACTACAACCTCCACCTCCCAGGCTCAAGGGATTCTCCTGCCTCAGCCTCCTGCCACTTCACCCAGCTACCTTTTCATATTTTTAGTAGAGACGGGGCTTCACCATGTTAGCCAGGCTGGTGTTGAAGTCCTGACCTCAGGTGATCCACCTACCTTGGCCTCCCAAAGTGCTGGGATTACAGGCATGGTTCACCATGCCTGACCTGAAAGTACTAACCTTTCAGGCAGTAAACGTTCTCTTAGACCTGGTGGTTACGTGTGCGTAAAATGTCAGTGGCTATCATGTCCTAACCTGTATTGTACCTTTATCTGGGTCACCAATGATTTTTACCCTAAGCTGAGAACTTGGAGCCAAGCCAGAAACTCTCTGAGGTGAAGTTGTGGCATAGGAACCATGCACTTGACTTATTTGCAAAAGCAATTAACACCTGCCATAGAGGATGCAATGAACAGAGATTGACTGGTGTAATTGTGTGTTTAGCAAGCGGAAGTTCCCGTCAGAGAAGCTATGATCTATAAGCAATGTGGTTTTTAGGGTCACGTCTATATTTATCCCCTCACAAGGATTGTTAACTTAATTTGCACATTTTCAATATCAGTGGCAGGAGACAGCTCTTATGACTTATGTTTAATTGTTTTTCTTTGTCTGTGTTCAGCTGCCCCTACTTCAATATGCCTGTTGTGGATTTGTTTTCATCCTGATTGGGACTCTTCGATATTCTTGCATCTGTTTGTTTGTTTGTTTTTGAGACAGAACCTCGCTCTGTTGCCCAGGCTGGAGTGCAGTGGTGCCATCTCGACCCACTGCAATCTCCGCCTCCTGGGTTCAAGTGATTCTCCTGCATCAGCCTCCTGAGTAGCTGGGATTATGGGCACCTACCCACCATGCCCAGCTAATTTTTGTATTTTTAGTAGAGACAAGGTTTTACCATGTTGGCCAGGCTGGTCTCGAACTCCTGACCTTGTGATTCTCCTGCCTCGGCCTCCCAAAGTGCTGGGATTACAGGTGTGAGCCACCGTGCCCGGCTGTGTCTGAGGTTCAGTAACATTCTTCAGTTCTCAGTTTCAGCCATTGTGTACTTCATTCTTGTCTCTTCTGGGACTCCAGTTACACATCCTGGACTTTCTTGTTTGTTCAAGATAGAGTCTGGCTCTGTCACCCAAGGTAGAGTGCAGTGGTACCATCATGACTCACTGCAGCCTTAGCCTCCTGGGCTCAAATGATCTCATACCTCAGCCTCCCAAGTAGCTGGGACTACAGGCACCGTGCCACCATGCTTGGCTAATTGCATACCTGGCTAACTTAAAATAAAATTTTTCCATAGAGACAAGCTCTCGTTGTATTGCCCAGGCTGGTCTTAAACTCCTGGGCTCAAGTGGCTCTCCTGCCTTGCCCTCCCAAAATGCTGGGATTACAGGCATGAGCCACGATGCTGGCCTACACTCTCTCTCTCTCTTTTTTTTTTTAAGTCTGGCCCTGTTGCCGAGACTAAAGTGCAGTGGCACGATCTTGGCTTACTGCAATCTCCACCTCCCAGGTCCAAGTGATTCTCCTGCCTCATCCTCCCGAGTAGCCAAACAGCTGGATTACAGACGCCTGCCATCATGCCTGGCTAATATTTTTATTTTTACTAGAGATGGGGTTTCATTATGTTGGCCAGGCTGGTCTTGAACTCCTGACCTCAGGTGATCCACCTGCCTCAGCCTCCCCAAGTGCTGGGATTATAGGTATGAGCCACCATGCTGGCCTAGACTTTTTTTGTTTGTTTTTTTGAGACGCTTTTCGCCCAGGCTGGAGTGCAGTGGTGCGATCTTGGCTCACTGCAGTCTTCATCTCCTGGGTTCAAGTGATTGTTCTGCCTCAACGTCCCGAGTAGCTGGAATTACAGGCATGTGCCACCACACCTGGGTAATTTTTGTATTTTTCGTAGAGACAGCATTTCGCCATGTTGATCAGGCTGGTCTGGAACTCCTGACCACAGGTGATCCGCCCGTCTCAGCCTCCCACAGTGCTGGGATTCCAGGCATGAGCCACTGCACCCAGCCAAGGCTCTTACACTGTGTCCCACGTGTCCTTTCTCTGCATCCTTATGTCTTTGTCTCTGTGCTTTAGTCTAGGTTTTCATAACTAATTTTCTTCTTCCCTGATTCCCTATTCAGCTGCTTCTCATCTGTGAACACATCCATCTGTTGATTTCTTATATTTAGTTAACATGTTTTATTTATGCAGTTTGCCTTTTTCACAGATTTCCTTCTTTTCCTGAATATCCCATCTTCTATTTTTTGAGCATTTTAAAAATTTGTATAAAGATTTTAACATTTATAGGTCTTTTTCTACTGTTTTTTTCTTTTCTTTCTTTCTTTTTTTTTTTTTATTATACTCTTTATCTTTGGTCACACAGTTTCCTAGTATGCCTGGTAATTTTGAGTGCCAGAATTTGAATATGAGACATTGAATACATTGAGGATCTGGAATGTCTTGTTTCCAGTGAAATAGGAATTGCTTCTGGTAGTAGTTAGGGGGAAATTTTCTTAATATTGAGAATTAAAGTAACGGGTTTGAAATAAGATAATTTGAGATTTTTCATTTTTGGCAGTGCTAGCCTTTCTTGCACATTTTCTTGACTTGGAACGTTACTTGGGAAAAACCTTTCCCCTGGTCCAATTTTTGTTTTGAGGCAGAGTTTTGCTCTTTCACCCAGGCTGGAGTGCAGTGGCGCGATCTTGGCTCACTGCAACCTGTGTCCCTTGGGTTCAAGCAGTTCTCCTGCCTCAGCCTCCCAAGTAGCTGGGATTATAGGCGCCTGCCATCAAGCCCAGCTAGTTTTTGTATTTTGTAGAGACGGGGTTTTGCCATGTGTTAGGTAGGCTGGTCTCAAACTGCTGACCTCAGATGATCCACCTGCCTCAGCCTCCCAACGTGTTAGGATTACAGGCATGAGCCACTGCACCTGGCCCCTAGTCAAAATTTTAAAAATTCCTCCATGTTTCCTAGAGTGTTTTGGTGTCATATGCCTGCAGTCTCAGCTACACCAGAAGCTGAGGCAGGAGGATCACTTGAGCCCAGGAGGATGAGGCTGCAGTGAGCTGTTTTGCATCACTGGACTCCAGCTGGGGTAACAGAGTGAGACCCTGTCTCGAAAAAGTAATTTATTTAAAGAAGAACATTCTTTGCACATAGAAATATTAGAATATTGCTAAAATAAAACGTAAGCAGGTCTAAAGATAGATCTCCTGGTAGGTACTTAAACCTTTTATCTCTTTTCACAGTTGGGTTGAGGTTGTACCCACTTAATTCCCCTTAATGAGTAACCAGACTTGTCACAGAAATCTCCAGAACAGTTGAGAGGTCTAGCAAAGTAGGAAGCCTCGGGTGAATGGGCAAACGACTTCCTAAGCTTAAGATGCTAATGGCATCGTCACCAATGTCAGGTGGGAGTTTCACCAGTTAGGGATTTCAGGGGACCGAAAGATTGGGGGAATCCCCAATAAGTTAAGGTAGCCTTACCTACTGTCACCCCCAGCAGTCTGTGGGCACTACATTATGTCTTTCACCTCCATTCAATGAAATCCAGTAACAATTATGCAGGGGCATAGGGAAAACTTCCCATCTACAATAGCTCCCCACAACTCTAGTCCATCAGCAGTCACTCACTTGCAGAATATCAACATCACACAAGTTATTCAAGGAACAGATAACTGTCAGGGAGCTTTGTGTTGCTGAAACTTTGGGCCTGACCTGGAGGAACAAGCTGTAGGCTGGTGCTGCAGAGATGACTCTAAGAACTTCAGCACCAGGGAGCGTCTGCCTCTCCTGCAGTGAGGAAAGTGGGAAGCCCGGTGTTACAATAGTGGCTTTAGAAATGCACCACGACAGCTATGATTCAGAAATCAGGAAGCTCACCAGTACTGCAGCTGCTTCAAATCAGTGACTACAGCAATTGGTTTTCATGTTTGTTTTTAAGACAGTCTTGTTCTATCACCCAGGCTGGAGTACAGTGGTGTGATCTTGGGTCACTGCAACCTCCACCTCCCGGGTTTAAGCAATTCCTCTGTCCTGGCCTCCTGAGTAGCTGGGATTATAGGCCTGTACCACCATACCCAGCTATTTTTATATTTTTAGTAGAGGCGGGATTTCACTATGTTGGCCAGGCTGGTCTCGATCTCCTAGCCTCAGGTGATCCACCTGCCTCAGCCCCACAAAGTGCTTGGGATTACAGGCATGAGCCACTGTGCCTGGCCAACCATAGCAATTGGAGACAAGGCTTCTGTTACAGAAAAGCCCAGCATGTCCGTGTTCATGGAAGCTGGCAATAAAACAGGCGGAAGATAGACTCCACTCCCCTTTCCCTCCACTGTCACAAGAGTGGGTGGAAATCGCAGAGCTGAATCTGTGCCTTGATCGTAGCCCTGAGGGATTGTGGGATGTGTAGGGCTTGGTCATCGTGTTTGCTGGGTTTTTCTATTGGTTTTTCTTCTGAGCGTTCTGCCATTGAAAGAAAGCTCACGGGCATAAAGTCAGAATAAATGCAAGGTGCCATTCTATCCTTACAACGCCTTGTCTCCCTTCTGGAGGTGACTGCCTAGGTCAGGTCCTTCTTAGGCATACTTTCAGACCTAGTCCCTGCATGTGAAGCCTGTATCGGTTTCTAAATACCTTGTTTACACGAATGACTACTGCTATAGATACCGTCCTGTTCTTTATCCACATAAAGAGATTATTCCTTACTTTTAATGTCTGTATAATCATGGTTTCATAAATTATTTAACCAGTCTTGATAGTCACACAGTTATATTCCAGTTATTTTGGTATTATAGTAGCAATGAATACGTGTGTGTGTATCTGTCGAAAGCAGAATTTGGCAAACTTTTTTTTTTTTTTTTTTTAAGTACTGAATGGCAAATTTTTTTTTTTTTTTTTTTAAGTACTGAATGGCAAAGCCTTTATTTGGGCCAACACAATGGGGAAATCTGGGGAAGTGAACAGTCACTGTCAACACCACCAGTAATTATGCTCTCTTCCAATTAATGGTGGCATAGATTAATTATCAGATGAGGCAAAGCCAATTACAGTCAGTCACCCAGAGCTGAAATTAGATCATTCCTGACAGCAGCATGAAAGTCACCTGTTTCATTGTTACGGATTTGTGTAGATGACCATATGGTTTCTGTATGAGGCTTTGTGGGTGGTACTGTGTCTCACAGCTACTCAGCTCGGCTATTGAATCAGGAAGGCACCTGTTCCCATACACCAGTGAACTGCGTAGTGAGCTCTAATGAGACTTTATTGACAAGAGCAGACTGACCAGGTTTGGCCTGGGGGCCACAGTGAGTAGACCCCTGGAAAGATACATTCTGAGAAGAAAAGATGGCAGGGACAGAGCATGTATAAAGGAATGTTTAACTCCGTGGGTTTTTTTTTTCCTCCTCTTGCCCTCATTGACTCAGGGTACACGAAGACCTATCAAGATCACGCAAAGAAGAAGTTCAGCCACTTGTGGTCCAGCAAGTCTGTCACTGATATTCACCGGTACTTTCACCAGGAAGTCAAACAGGAAGAATGTGACCATTTGGACCGCCTTTTTGCTTCCAAGGAAACCGGGAAACAGCCACGTACAGTGGTCATTCAAGGAGCGCAAGGAATTGGGAAGACGACGCTCCTCATGAAGCTGATGTGGGCCTGGTCGGACAGCAGGATCTACCGGGACAGGTTCCTGTATGCCTTCTACTTCTGCTGCCGAGAAATGAGGGAGTTGCCGGTGGTGAGCTTGGCTGACTTGATCTGCAGAGAGTGGCCTGACCCTGCTGCTCCCGTAACAGAGATCATGTCCCAGCCAGAGCGACTCCTGTTCATCATTGACAGCTTCGAACAGCTGGAGGCCGACGTGAACCAGCCTGACTCGGATCTGTGTGGCGACTGGAAGGAGAGGCGGCCGGTGCAGGTGGTCCTGAGCAGCTTGCTGAGGAAGAAGATGCTCCCGGAGGCCTCCCTGCTGGTTGCCGTCAAGCCCACGTGCCCGAAGGAGCTCCGGGATCGGGTGGCGATCTCAGAAATATATGAGCCCCGGGGATTCGACGAGAGCGACAGGTTGGTGTACTTTTGCTGCTTCTTTCAAGACCCAAAGAGGGCCATGGAAGCCTTCAGTCTTGTGAGAGAGAGCCAGCAGCTGTTTGCCTTATGCCAAATCCCGCTCCTCTGCTGGCTCCTGTGTACCGCTCTGAAGCAAGAGATGCAGAAAGGAAAAGACCTGGCCGTGACCTGCCAGAGCACCACCTCTGTGTACGCCTCCTTCATCTTCAACCTGTTCACGCCCGAGGATGCCACAGGGCCGACCGAGCAAAGCCAGTGCCAGCTGAAGGGCCTGTGCGCCCTGGCTGCAGAGGGCATGTGGACCGATACGTTTGAGTTTGGAGACGAAGACCTCAGGAGACACGGGATTGCGGATGCTGACATCCCTGCGTTGCTGGGCACCAAGGTTCTTCTGAAGTTTGGGGAGCGGGCCAGCTCCTACACGTTCATCCACATGTGTATCCAGGAGTTCTGTGCCGCCATGTTCTACCTGCTCAAGAGCCACCTTGACCATCCTCACCCAGCTGTTAGAAGTGTCGAGGAGTTGCTAGTTAACAACTTTAAAAAAGCGAGGAGACCACATTGGATTTTTTTGGGGTGTTTTCTAATTGGTCTTTTAAATAAAAAGGAACAAGAAAAACTGAATGGGTTTTTTGGCTTCCAACTGTCCCAAGAGATAAAGCAGCAATTTGAGCAGTGCCTGAAGAGCTTAGGGGAGCAGGGGGATCTGCAGGGACAGGTGGATGCCTTGGCGATATTTTACTGTCTCTTTGAGATGCAGGAGCCTGCCTTTGTGAGGCAGGCAGTGAACCTCCTCCAAGAAGGTAGCTTCCATATTGTCGACAACTCAGACTTGGTGGTTTCTGCCTACTGCCTAAAATACTGCTCCAGCTTGAGGAAACTTTCTTTTTCCATCCAGAATGTCTTTAAGAAAGAGGATACACACAGCTCTGTGTGAGTACATCTAACGGCATTTTCTTTCTTTCCAGAACCTGTATTCCCACGTGGGTTTTGCTGATGGAGTGTTGAGTATAGGATCATGGTTAGAAACTCATTTTTTTCTATCAGGAAAACCTCAGCTCACATCCTGGCCCAACCCTTTGGGAGCTCTGTCACTTTGTCTGTGAGCCTTGCCCTTTCGTGACTGGAGTTGCCCCATGACAGAAGTGGGAAAATTAGTAACAGTCACGTTGTGAGTAGTGAATATGAGGACCTGTGTGAAGTGTTTCCTACTTTCTCAATATTAGCTGATGAGTGCTTATAATGGATATCATTCTCATAGCACCACGCTCACTGCGTCTTGACCTCTCAGCTACAAATCACCTTTGAAAACCTGCTCTAAAAAAAATCATACAGCCCAGGGGCGGTGGCTCACGCCTGTAACCCAGCACTTTGGGAGGCCAAGGCGGGTGGATCACCTTAGGTCAGGAGTTCGAGACCAGCCTGGCCAACATGGAGAAACCCTGCCTCTACTAACAATATAAAAATTAGCCTGACATGGTAGCACACACCTGTAATCCCAGCTACTTGGGAGGCTGAGGCAGGAGAAACACTTGAACCCCAGAGGCGGAGGTTGCAGTGAGCCAAGATGATACCATTGCACTCCAGCCTGGGTAACAAGAGCAAGACTCTGTCTCAAAACAAACAAACAAACAAACAAAAAAAAAACTGCCTGGGTCAGTCAGGGTTTCTCAGCCTTGGCACTGGTGATGTTTTGGGCCTGTTCTCCTGTGCATTGTAGGATGTTGAGAAGCATCCCTGGCCTCTACTCGCTAGATAGCAGAAGCACCTCTCCCACAAGCTTGTAACATCCAAAAAGACCTCTAGACATCCCCAAATGTCCCCTGGGGGGAAACGTCACTGCAGGTTGAGAACCGCCAACATGGGGTGAGCTTACTTGAAGGATCCCGTTCTTTCTGACTAAAGGGGCTCTGCCTCAGAGGTGGTACCTGTATGTGTCGCGAATGGCTTGTGTTGACGGCGTGCCCCTGGAGAGCGCGTCCTTTCTTCTTGCCCACAGGTCAGATTACAGCCTCATCTGCTGGCATCACATCTGCTCTGTGTTCACTACCAACGGGTACCTCAGAGAGGTCCAAGTGCAGGACAGCACCCTCAGCGAGCCGGCCTTTGTGACCTGGTGTAACCAGCTGAGGCACCCCAGCTGTCGCCTTCAGAAGCTCGGGTGAGTCGAGGATCGGCCTTGCCTCCAGTGTGTCACGGGGATAACACGTTCATCCCACCTCCAGCTTCCAGTTGAGGCTAACTGCACAAGCAAAGAATGAACACCCAGAGAGGTTCCTCAGCCTCGGCACCTACAGAGGTCTCGTTGCAGATGGTTCTTCATCATAGGGGCTGTTCGTGCATTGCAAGATGTTAAGATGCATCCCTGGTCTCCACCCTCTAGATGCTGGTAGCTTCCCCTTGTCCACATACCCAATATAGTGTCCAGACACTGCCAGCGGTCCCTGTAGGGGCCAAATCATGCAAGTTGAGAACCAGTGAGCCACGTCAATTGGGCTGTGAAATCGGAGAATGTGTTCTTTATGGGGATAAGAGACAAACACAGGTGTTGAGGTTATGCTCTCGTTAGATGAAACTCATCCAAACTTTTGTTTTTGCAGGATAAATAATGTTTCCTTTTCTGGTAAGAGTAGTCACCTCTTTGAAGTGCTCTTTCATCAGCCAGATTTGAAGTACCTGAGCCTTACCCTCACGAAACTCTCTCGTGATGATGTCAAGTCCCTCTGTGATGCGTTGAACTCCCCAGCGGGCAACATAGAAGAGCTAGCGTAAGTCTCCATGTGTATTGAGACCTCTGATTGGATTTCGGAGAAGACTCTGTATTTCTTTTGCAGGGGGCGGGGGCATGCATATTTTTAATACATCCACTTTTTCCTTCTGTGATTTATACACAAACTTAGTCTCCTGAGAACTTGAATAGGGATGTTAAAGTTTGTCAGTTATTGCAGCCATTTTGGAAAACTGTGTGTGTGTGTGTGTGTGTGTGTGTGTGTGTGTGTGTGTGTTCAGCTTTCATGGATTCTGGCAGATTGTGTAACCCAGAAATTCCACCTGGAGGTGCATATTCGACAGAGGGACCTGTCTGAGTTTTCTAAGAGATAGGACTAAAGCCTTCACAGCAGGTGGTCTTAACCTCTGAGAACTGGAAATACAGTAAGTTGGATAAGAAACCTGTGGCTACATGCTCCTATTCCATGAGAATGAACACGCTCAGCCATATGGAAACACCTGGATGAATCTTAGAGAGTGTTGATGACAAGGGGCCAGACTCAAGAGTGCATCCTATGGCCTTATTCACGTAAATTTCAAAGATGGGCAAGCTCTGGTGTTGGAGATTCGGGCAGTATGTTGCTCCGTTCTCACGTATGCTATTAAACCTCTCTTCTTCATAAATGACCCAGTCTCAGGTATGTCTTTATAGCATGGTTCTGCAGGACAGACAGACTTCTGCTTGTGGGGAGGCCTCAGGAAACTTAGAATCATGGCAGAAGGCCAAGGGAAAGCAGACACGTTATACATGGGGGAGCAGGAAGAAGAAAGAAGGGAAAGGTGCTACACACTTCCAAACAGCCAGATCGCGTGAGAACTCTATAGTAGGAGCAGCACTAGAGGATGGTGCTAAACTACTAGAAACCACCCCCATGATCCAGTCACCTCCCTCAGGCCCCTCCTTCAACACCAGGATTGCAGTTGGACATGAGGGTTGGGTGGGACACAGCCGAACCATGCCAGACAGCGGAAAGGCGTACAGGAGACGATTAACCTGCTGTTTCTTAACCTGGATACTGGTAACTCAGGTGCCTTGAATTCATGACAGTTCATTGGCTGGCACTTAACCATTAACCATTGTGTGTACTTTCCAGTATGTACGTTTTACTTCAAGTATTTTTTGTTTTTTGTTTTTTTTTGCAATCAAATAGGGTTTCCTGTAATACCCTGTATTTATCTTCTTTGGTACCCACATATTCAAATGCTTCTCTCTACTAGTCTTCGTTGGCCATTTTTCTGCCCTCGCATCAACCAAACACAAAAAGACCCAAACCCTTTTTTAAAATAACAACTTTATTGCGATATCTACATACCACAGAACATATACTTTTAAAGTATGTACTTTACATGCTTTAAAATATACTTTTAAAGTATAATTGTATACTTGAAAATAGACAGTTTAGTGATCTTCATATATATTCCTGAGGATGTGCAACCATCATGACTATCTAGTTTCAGAATGTTTTCATTACCTCAAAAAGAAACCCCATGCCCACTAGCGTTTTTGCTTCTACTGCCTTAGCTCTCTGGTCCCTGGGAATTACCAACACACTTTCAGTGTTACTGGATTTTCCTATCCTGGGCATCTCATATAAGCTGAATCACGTGCTGTTTGTGAATGGCTTACTTTAACTCACCAAAATGTTTTCAAGGTGTATCCAAATTGTACCGTGTAACAGTACATTATTCCTTTTCTTGGCTAAATAATATTGCCATTGTATAGATATTCCTCATTTTGTTCTAGTCATCTGGATGAACGTTTGGGTTGTTACCACCTTTTAGCTATTCTGAATTGTGCTTTATGAACACTCATGTTTAAACACCTGCTTTCAATTCTTTTGGGCTTTTATAACCAGAAGTAGAGTTGCTGGGTTATATAGTTATCCCATATTTAACTTTTGGAGAAACCACCAAGTTATTTTCCTCCGTGACTACACAATTCTGTATTCTCACCAGCAATGTATGAGGGTTCCAGTTTCTCCACATCTTTGCCAATATTTATTTTTTATTACAGCCATCCTAGTGGGTGTGAAGGAGCATCTCGCTGTGGTTGTGATTTGCTTGTTCTGAATGATTGATGCTGGTTGAGCATCTTTTCCTTTGCTTTTTGATCATTTGTATATCTTCTTTGGAGAAATATATATTCAAATCCTTTGCACATTTTAAGAAAACTTTTATTTTACATTCAGGGGTCCATGTACAAATTTATTATCTAGGTGAATTGCACATCATGGGGGTTTGGTGTACAAATTATTTCATTACTTGTTAATAAGCATAGCAGTTTTTTCTTCTTCACCTTCGTCCCACCCTCTGCTGTCAAGTAGGCCCTGGTGTCTGTTGTTTCCTTCTCTGTGTCTACAATGTACTCAGTGTTTAGCTCCTACTTCTAAGTGAGAACATGTGGTATTTGGATTTCTGTTCTGGTGTTAGTTTGCTAAGGATAGTGGCCTCCAGCTCCAACCATGTTGGTACAAAGGGTTTTATCTTATTCTTTTTTATGGCTGCATAGTATTCCATGGTGCATATGTACCACATGTTCTTTATCCAGTCCACAATTGATGGGTATTTAGGTGAATAGTGCTGTGATGAGCATCCATGTGTCTTTATAGTAGAATGATTTCTGTTCCTTTGGGTATATACCCAGTAATGGGATTGTAGGGTTGATGGTAGCTGTGTTCTTTCAGAAACTGCCAAACTGCTTTCATTAATGGCTGAACTAATCTACATTTCTATAAAAATCTGTAAGTGTACACTTTTCTCTGCAACCTCACCAGCGTATGTTATTTTTTGACTTTTTAATAATGGCCATTCTGACTTGTGTGAGATGGTATCTCATTGAGGTTTTGATTTGCACTTTTCTAGTGATTAATGAGCGTTTTTCATATGTGTGTTGGCAGCACTTTTGCACGTTTTTAATTGGGTCGTTTGCCTTTTTGTTGAGTTGCAAGAGTTTTCTATTTTCTGATGACAAGTTATATACAAGGCATACTTTGTGAATATTTTCTACCATTCTGTGAGCTGTCTTTTCACTTTCTTGATGGTGTCCTTTGAAGCACAAAAGTTTTTATCCGATGAGGTGCACTTTCATTTTTTCCTTTGTCTCTTGCGCTTTTGGTGTAATCGCTGTGAAACCATTGCCTAACCAAAATTCATTAAGATTAACTTCTTTCTTTCTTTCTCTTTTTCTTTCTCTCTCCTCTCTCTGTCTCCTCTCTCCTCTCTCCTTTTTCTCTCTCCTCTCTTTCTCTCTCCTCTCTTTCTCTGTTTATTTATGTATTGAGATGGAATCCTACTCTGTTGCCCAGGCTGGAGTGCAGTGGTGTGATCTTCGCTAAGTACAACCTCCACCTCCTGGGTTCAAGTGGTTCTCCTCCCTCAGCCTCCTGAGTAGCTGGGACTACAGGTGTGCGTCACCACTCCAGGCTAATTTTTATATTTTTAGTAGAGACGGAGTTTCATCATGTTGGCCAGGATGGTCTTGAACTCCTGACCTTGTGATCTACCCGCCTCAGCCTCCCAAAGTGCTGGGATTACAGGTGTGAGCCACCGCACCTGGCCTATTTTTTTTTTTTTTTTTTTTTTTTTTTTTTTTTTTTTTTTTTTTTTTTTTTTTGGCAGCCAGAGAGTAAGTAAGGAGAGTGGCTGAGTTAACACAAAACCACAACTACTGGCCACACAAGTCAACTCCAGCCACCAAAAAAGGAGCCCTGTTGGACTCGGGTTCAAAGCTTCTTCCATGCTCTTTGAGGAGATACTACTTGAGCGAAGACCTAAAGGATAAGGATGTGTCTGACCACAGGCCGGAAAAAGAGCATTCTACTTGGGGTGCACACATGCAGAATACCCCAAGTTCGGTAAAGGAGCTGGGGGAAATGAGTTTGGGGAGGATCGAACATGAATAATACCTTACTAGTGAAACCTGGTGTCATCAAGCAACTGAAAAGAACCAGGGTGTCTGGGACATGGGGACTTGGGAACAGGTAGGAGCCTTGTGGATCGTGGTGTGTGTTTTGGGGTTTTCTCTAAGTGCAGTGAGGTAAGTTGCTGGGGGAGGCTGAGCCAAGCATGGATGTGACTGAGACTGTGAGTCTCAGGTTGGCTGTCAACGTACCCTGGACACCGGGTGGAAAAGGGTCAGGAACAGAGTTGGGAGGACTGAGTTTCGCAAGGACAGCAAGCGCGGGCTTCCCGACTCCCCTAGGATCAGCTAGAGGAGCAGGTCTGGGAACCAGAAACCAGCAGAACGTGACATGTTCCCTTCCTACAGGCTGGTCAGTTGTGAACTCTCACCAGTGGATTGTGAAGTCTTTGCCTTCGTTCTGACCAAGAACAAGAAGCTCAAGTATCTGAACGTATCCTGCAACCACATAGACGAGGGCGTGCGCCATCTGTGCGAAGCCCTGTGCCACCCAGACACGGTCCTGACATACCTGATGTGAGTGGGTGTTGGGGGGGACGTGGCGGCAGTTCAGGCTTTGGCCTGTTGACTTACGATCTGCTCATTGATGGAGCCCACACAGCAGAGGTTTAAAGCTCACACTTGGCTCACGTCTGTAATCCCAGCACTTTGGGAGGCAGAGGCGGGCAGACCACGAGGTCAGGAGTTCGAGGCCAGCCTGGCTAACAAGGTGAAACCCCGTCTCTACTAAAAATACAAAAATTAGCCAGGCGTGGTGGCGTATGCCTGTAATCCCAGCTACTTGGGAGGCTGAGACAGGAGAATCGCTTGAACCCAGGAGGCAGAGGCTGCAGTGAACTGAGATTACGCCACTGCACTCCAGCCTGGGCGGTGGCAGCGAAACTCAAAAAAAAAAAAAAAAAAATGACAGGAGGTGTTTTCAGATAAGCCAGAACTTCATCTCAGCTGGGGAGTTTGCAAGATTGTAGAAATACCACCCTCAGTGTGGGGTGAAGCAAAGTTCCCTGAGATGACACTTCCTTCTTCCCTCTCCTTCTTTTCTTCTCGGGTTTTTGTCCCCATAGGTTGGCTTACTGTCACCTCAGTGAGCAGTGCTGGGAATACTTCTCTGAAATGCTTCTGCGTAACAGCAGCCTGCGCCATGTAGACCTCGGCGCCAATATCCTGAAGGATGAAGGTCTGAAAACCCTCTGCAAGGCCTTGAAACACCCAGACTGCCGCCTCGATTCGCTGTGGTAGGACTTTTGCCGTTTCTTTAAAGACCAAGCCATCTTTTCAAGGGTTTTCATTGCTGAGAAGGGGCACCTGGAACTGAGGAGGGCTGTAGTGGCTGTGCCTGGGAACGTGAAGGTTAAAAAATACTTGCCTAAGTTTCTTGTAGAGATGTTCGTGTAAACAAATCTTCACCTTTGATATGTTGCAAATAGTTCTCCACTGGAATACAGGTAGAGGAGTAAGAGAGCCAGAATTATGTCTGGGACCTGAGGGGCAATTTTATGGCTAAGATGACATTTGGTATGTATTCTACAACACTTCATTTGCATCTCATGAATACATTGCATCAGGTGCAAAAATAAAGCCAGAATTCCAGATAGAAGGGTAAAATGTGAAGGTGGGAGATCCAGAAATTACATGTGAGAATTAACGTGCAAATACTTTAATTCTTAAAAATACTTTATTTTTGCACCCGATGAATACATTTAAATACACCTGGAATTCTAATATCTTCAGTTTATGCAATACTTATAAAAAAGGGGGGAGGACAGGAGAATATGTATGCATTTGTGTCTATTTTTTAATCACAAATGTCACTGGAAGAAATAGAATTATAGGTTGCCTGTGAGAACTAGAACTGGGAAGCTGGGAGGTACAGGGTAGGAGGGAGATTTATGAATACATCTCATCAAGTGCAAAAACAAAGCCAGAATTCCAGGTAGAAGGGTCAAACATGAAGGTGGGAGATCCGGAAATGACATGGGAGAATTAACGTGGATAACATAGAGAATGCTTTAGAAGGGAATCAAAGGTAGCGTGAGATAAGCAGGAAGGAGACAAGTGAAAAGACTCAATCTCATGTCGTCAAACAGAGAAATATTTGGGTGACCCTGTAGCGGTGGTGACAGTGTTTTGGAGTGACTGGTTAGGATAACATTTCATTATGCCCTTTCCCCGAAAAATCCAGAGACTTGGGAAATTTGGCAGTGTGATTTTACCTAATCCATTAGGAAATCAGAGTTGAGAATTTTGTATTCTTCACTTGAAGAGTATGTTAAATAATGTAACAAGAACACCAGATGCATTCTTTCTCTAACAGTGGTGGGTTAGGCTATCTGGGCCAGTATTTGACACCGAAAGATACCAAAAATGTCAGATACAATATTTTTTAAAAATTTAAAGCATCCAGAAGCTAATCAGAAATATTCTTAAGTGGCAGGCTAAGTATATAGCACCTAAGGCTCTCCAAAAATCCTTAAGATGTATTTAAAAAAACACAACATAACCTTAAACTAGTACTGAACAGACGCCTGAAAGAAACAAGAAGAAATGTTCTCTGGAGGTAGGTAATAGGATGACATGGTTCTTGACCTCGGCTTATTCCTTAAAGGATTTTTAAGGTCAGTAAGTACTACACAGTTAAAATAACCCAAACAACAAGGAAATAAAGCACACTGAGCAAGAACAAGTCAAAACACAAACACCTACCAAACTTATTTAATTATCTGTAAAGCAAACATATTTACTGTGTTTACAGAAAAATAACAAGTTTGAATCTTAGGGAAAAGGAAGCCATAAGATTAAATAAGCAAATAATAAAGCATCTAGAATTATAATATTAATAACTGAATATATGGGGTGAATAGACATAATAAAAGAAAAAATTAGTAAAATAGAAGATAGGTTATAATTACCCAGAAAGCAGCATGAAAACCAAAAAATATGTAAACTGTGGAAGAGTTTATGAGACTTAGATGTTAGATTAAGAAGTTCTAACACACTTACTGGAATCCCAGAAAGGCAAAATATTTTAAGAAGGCTGAAATTTTTCTGTAGCCGATGAAAGATTCCACTCCAGATTTAAGCATCCAAATAAGTTCTTAACAGGATAAATAACAGAGAAACTGCAGAACACCAGATATAAAGATGTTGATCTCTAAACATTTAACAAGGGGCTGGGAGATGGGGGAAATGATGATATCTACAAGAAAGGACAGACAGACAGACGTGGGTGAGGAGTAACAGTGGAAACCAGAGGGCTGTACAATGAGATACTCAATAGGGCGGGGAGAGGGGAGGGTGGATTGTCAACCTAGAATTTTATAGCCACCAAAAACTATCAAGAATGAAGGCAGCAAATCACACTGCCACATGTGTACCTATGCAACAATCTTGCATGTTCTTCACATGTACCCCAAAACCTAAAATGCAATAAAATAAATAAATGGGAAAAAAAAAGAATGAAGATAAAAACACATTTGCAAATAAATGAAAACAAAGTTTCTTACCACCAGATTGTTCCTAAAAGTAATCCTAAAGACTGTTCCCTTAGACAGAAGTGAATTATTCCAGATGGAAGACATGTAGAGCAAAGAAAGTGGGAAATCTCTGGAAAAAAACTCTAAACAAAATGTGGATTGTATATAAAATAATGCTGCCTTGAAGAATTAATGGAAATAATATACAACAGCCATAACAAAGTATGAAGGAGTAAATCAAAGTGAATACACAAATTAGTAGAAAAGAGGAGATCTCAGAAACAGACTGATCCCCATATGTTCCGAGATTGCATCATGAAATAGTGTATCACCAGTGCAGAGAGAGGACGGACCTTCAACGAACGATTTGAGACAATTCCAGTTGTCCCTCCATATCTGTGGAAGTTGGCTACAGAATCCCCCTGAGGATTCCAAAATCTGCAGATGCTCAAGTTCCTTATGTAAAATCGCATCGTGTTTTAGCTGTGTTGTTTTTTAAGACAGAGTCTTACCTTGTCACCCAGGCTGGATTGCAGTGGCACGATCTTGGCTCACTGCAACCTCCGCCTCCTGAGTTCAAGTGATTCTTGTACCTCAGCCTCACGAGTAGCTGGGACTACAGGTGCGCACCACCATGCCTGGCTGTTTTTTCAGTAGAGATGGGGTTTCACCATGTTGGCCAGGCTGGTCTCAAACTCCTGACCTTAGGTGATCTGCCCGCCTCAGCCTCCCAAAGTGCGGGGATTACAGGTGTGAGCCACCACGCCTGGCCCATAGTGTTTGCATATAACCTACATGCATCCTCCTGTGATATTGTAAATCATCTCCAGGTTACTATGATACCTGATACAATGTAAATGTTGTGTGAAAAGTTGTTATACTCTGTTGGTTTTTTTTATTTGTATTATTTTCTATTGTCATAAAGTTATGTGTTATGGTTTTAATTCTTGAATAATTCCCATCTGCAGCTAGTTGAGTGTGTGGATACAGAGGACTGACAGTACCTATCCACGTGAATGAGAAAGGCTGTTGTGCTTTGGCGTCTTTGTTTTCCTGATACCAGACCAAGATGTAATGGCCTTTAAGTCTGGTACCCTGACTCTTCTCTTGCAGTTTGGTAAAATGCTTTATCACTGCTGCTGGCTGTGAAGACCTCGCCTTGGTTCTCATCAGCAATCAGAACCTGAAGAATCTGGAAATTGGATGCAACGAAATAGGAGATGTGGGCGTGAAGCTGCTGTGTGCGGCTCTGAAGCATCCTGACTGCCACGTAGAGGTTCTTGGGTGGGTATCGCCAAGTTCCTGGTCATGTTTTCATGAGTGGCAGAGATAGAGGATTGATGGGAACAAAGAGAAGGATGGAAACTCCAACAGGACAACGTAGCAGCTAGCTGTGGTTGCGTAATGAACCAGCGTAAAACTTCAGGGCTTAAGGCAATGGGCACTTAGGCTGCTGGTGGTGCTGCTTGTCTGGGCGGGTGTCACTGACCTCGGCCAGGTGTGCTTAGGAAGCTGCGGTTAACTGAGGCGTTGGCTGGGCTGGGTTGGCCTTGCCATATGGGGTGGAGGTTGGCCGGCTGCACTGGGTGTCCCCTTGGGGATGAGAGGTGTGAGTGGGCCCATCTCCTTACCTGACAGGTTAGCCTGAGCTAATTGACGTGGCATCTATATCAGTTTTCTAGGGTTTAAAAAGTACAACGGACTGGGTGGCTTAGATAACAGATGTATCGTTTCACAGCTCTGGAGGCTGGAAGTCTGAGATCAAGGTGTCATCAGGGTTGGTCCCTTCTGAGGGCCCTGAGGGAGAATCTGCTCCAGGCCCTTCTCCTTGTCTTGTTGATGGCTGTCTTCTCCCTGTGTCTTCATGTTCTCTTCCCTCTATGTGTGTTTGTCTGTCCAAATTTCCTCTTATAAGGATACTAGTCATACGATTAGCACCCCCACAATGTTGTCATTTTAGCTTAGTTGCCTCTGTAAAGACCGTGTATTCAAATACCACATTTTGAAGTACTGGGGTTAGGGCTTCAACATGGAAATTTTGGCAGGGACAGAATTGACCCCATAGTAGCATCTCAGGAGTTCAAGAGATGAAGTATAGGAAGAATCCAAGATCACTGGGTGTGATGGCTTATTCCTGTAATCCCAGAACTATAGGAGGCTGAGGTGGGCCAATAGTTTGAGCCTAGGAGCTCAAGACCAGCCTGGGCAACATGGTGACACCCCATCTCCACAAAAGTTAGCCGGGCGTGGTGTGTGCCTGTAGCCCCAGCTACTCAGGAGGGTGAGGCAGGAAAATTGCTAGAGCCCAGGAGGTTAAGATTGCAGTGAGCCATGATCATGTCACTGCACTCCAGCGGGGATGACAGAGAGAGACCCCATCTCCAAAGAATAAAAAAGCATCCAACATGGTGGCCCCCAACTCTCCTAACCTTGCTTCCATTGTATTAGATTATCCAAAGCAAGGTGTGAAGCCACCTCAGATTCAGTGGAAACAGACTCTCTCAGTGGAATGAGCTGCAAAGTCACATCGCTGTGGGCAGGGATACAGAGAAGAATGGACAGTCACGGCCACTTTTACCACCTACCACAGAGGCATGATCTGATGTCGTCAACAGTGGACTGTGAGAGACTGCGCTTGAGGCAATGGGGCGTGCCTCAGCTCGACATGGAGCTCACATCCCATCCTGCCTCCACCCTGAGGCTGGGGCCACTTTTCACCGTGTGCCTCTTTATTGCAGGTTGGAAGACTGTGCATTAACAGGCGCCTGCTGTAAGGATCTCGCGTCTGTTCTCACCAGCAGTAAGACCCTGCAGCAGCTAAACCTGACCTTGAACGCCTTGGACCACGGAGGGGTGGTTGTGCTCTGCCAAGCCCTGAGACACCCAGAGTGTGCCCTGAGGGTGCTCGGGTGAGTGGGGTCTGTTGTTCTCTATGGGGAGAGTGCTCAGGGCTAAGAAGGGATGGGCGGGGACCTGCAAGTGTAATCACATTGCATTTAAACCGCAAATGATGTTCCTTGTCATCATCAGTTCCTGGCTGTTACATGAGTAAGAACCAAGCAGGTGAGTGTAAAACTCTTACTTACCACAGTGAATGGTGAGTGCCCAATAAATGGAAGCGCTTGTGAAGCAGCCTCATCGTCTGGGGTAACACCCACGGCCGTGGAAATCAAGGATGCAGACACACACACAGTGAGGTTAACAGCAGAAGTTTAATAGGCAAAAGAAAGAGAATAGCTCTCTGCTGCAGAGAGGGGTCTTGGAAAAATGGATTGCTGGATCCACGGTGAAATGCAGGGGCTTTTGTAGAGGAGCCGGTGGGGAGGTGGTGTTTAATCTACATAGGGCATGAAAAACTGTTATGACCAGGTATGCTGTTAGCGTAGAGTGCACATGTCTGGCAGCCCCCACCCCAGTCTTTATTAAGCTGGTGGGTTCTCTGCCTGAGCTGCGCCATGTTGCCCGTTTCTTTTTTACTGTACACATGCTAACAAAAAGGGGAATATGGAGCTTCCGTGGTGGACGTGTGCCTGACCCCAAGTAGTCCTTTGCATTGGTGCAGCTGCTAGCATCCCCCCACCCCGCACAATCTTCCAGCTTCCTTATTTAGGTTTGCAGCTCGATTTTTCAGGATACTCTTTATTAGAAAAGAAGTGATTTCTGGGCTGCTTTTTGTTAGAAGGGAAGGTCTGCTGAGGACTCTCTTGCCCTCACTATCTGCCTAAATAATTTCTTTTTACCTCGTATATCACTTGTTACTATTATAATACAAGTTATATATAAATATATTTTAAATATAATTTATAAATACAAGTTATATGTATGTTTGTAAGTAAAACATTTACAAATGTAAACTTGTTTTAATTTATATATTTATAATTACATATAATCCCACAAACATTATTTTACTAGATAACTATAAAATCCTTAACATTTATTTTTCTCACTCATATTCCCCTACTGTTTTCAAACCAGTATGAGATCAAGGTACTCATGGGCAGTTATTAGGCTGTTCCTTTCCAGAAAAGAGAAAGATAAGATGATGGGTTAAAACTGTTACAACTTGAACACTGAAGAACATTCACTGATTTTCCCCTTTTGTGAAGATACAGGTTTGTTTTCTTGAAGTCCATCCTTACAGATCTCCACCTGGAAAGGCGGAGTGTCCAGCATCATTTCTTTCTCATTTTAATGTTTGCCAAGGATTCAGAATGTAGACTACCAAAGCAGACGCAAGGTTAAGGGGAAGGACTTGAATTGTCTGTTCCGAGTCATGGAGGACTGTTTGTTGTCTGGCCTTGCCGTGTTTGGCCCTGTAACCCTGAGCAAGGCATTTGTCCTCTTTGATTATCAGCCTCCTCTCCACAAAATAGGGGTGATTATTTGGCATGGTAATTTTGAAAATATACACCAGGTAATGTGATAAATGATAGAACTAAATGAGTTTTCATCTTCCTCTAGTCCCAGCCATAGATAGTCTCACAAAGATGTGTATTAAGATACATAATTGCACTAAAGAACATAGCTTTCCCCAACAGTGGGGGACAGTGGCACATAAACAGATGCCAAATGGAGACTAGACATTACCCACAAACAGAAGGACCAAGACAGGGTGGTACTTAGTCCTTCTGTCTGATTCAAAGCAATGATACCATGTATGGGGGGCTCCAGAAACAGATTGCTGGAATTTGTATCCAGGATACCACTTTCTGGTTTTGTGACCTTAACATTGCTTATTCTCATTGTGTTCATCACAAGTCGGGACAGTCATGCTACCTCATAAAGCTGTTGTGAAAATTAAATGAGGTGTGTGTGTAAAAGCCTTAGCAGAGGGCCAGGACCCAGGTGCTCGAATGATAGAAACTACTAATATTTTATCTTTGAAAAATAAAAATAGCTTCCCTTCACTTCTTGTTGCAAACAAAAGTGTTTGTGTAGTTCATGCCTTCTATTACCAATTCTGGACATTTGTTCTGTCCAGTAATGTGTTGGAGCCAGCTCCTACAAGCTGGTGAGAGCCAGCTGTGTGTGTACATTGCTCTGTAACTGTTCAGTGACAGCAAGTGGGCAGCTAGAAATTGGCTGTGACTGACTTGGAGAATTTATACCACAGAAAACGGCAGAGCTATAAATTAGGACTTTTTTTCTGGACATCTGGGGTAACATTTATCAGCATACCACTGCATTTGATGTGTATGCCTTTCCTCTTGGAGGCAACATCAGGGTTTCCTAGGCTTGTCCTGGGATGAATTATGGAGAAAGATGAGCTCCAGAAAGGGAAAAAGTATGTGAATTAAAAACAACCTTTTAAAATATTTTACCAGGCTGAAAAAAGCTGATTTTGGTGAGGAAACCCAGGCACTTCTGATGGCTGAGGAAGAGAGAAATCCCAAATTGACAATCGTAGACCACCTCTGAAGCAGACACAACCACATGGGCAGAAATCTGATGGTGAGGAGCCTGGCTCTGACTCGAACACACGCCAAGGACAGGGATTGGGACCCTTCTATTTATTACTCTGCACGCAGGAGCTGCAAATCATTGACACTCTGAGTTGTGAGTTTTCTGGTACCCCTTTCACGTTTTATATGATGTTTGTGGTTTTTATTTGTTCTGTGGCCTTGGACGAGCCACTGGAAGACCTTCATGGTTAAATTTCTATCCTGTCTCACAATGACCTCTTAACCCCTCAATAAAGTGTTGTATTTCCGCACATTGGAAAACCTTTTTGCCTTATTTGTATAAATTTAAGGGGTCCAAATGCAGTTTTGTTACATGAATATATTGTGTAGTAAAATCTGGGCTTTTAGCGTACCCATTAGGTAATTTCCCATCCTGCACCTCCCTCACGCCCTCCTGAGCCTCCAGTGTCTACTGTTCCACACTCTTTATGTGTATGTGTTTAGCTCCAACATACAAGTGAGAACATGCATTATTTGACTTTGGTTCTGAGTTACCTCACTTAAGATCATGGCTTCCAGCTCCATCCATGTTGCTGCAAAGGACATTATTTTTATGGCTGAAAAGGATTTCATTGTATATAAATCATGTTTTCTTTATCCGGTCATCTGTTGCTTCCATGACTTTGGAATTCCATGCCGATTCCATGACTCTGCTATTGTGAATATTGCTTCAGTTAAACACATGGATGCAGATATCTTTTTAATATGATTTCTCTTGCTTTGGGTGGAACTCAGCAGTGAGATTGCTGGGCAAAACGGTAGCTCTATGTTTAGTTTTCTGGGAAATCTCCATACTGTCTGGAAAATCTTGAAACAGTGTTTGCTACTGGTGAATGACTGGAACAGAGCATAGGTTGAAGAAAGTGTACCACCCTGCTCCTGCCATGTTGACCTGGAAAGATGCTGGCCATACTGAGAGCACAAGAAAGGCTGGTCTGAGCTGGGCACCCTTCTTTCTGTCAGTCCTCCTAGGATTCCAGCTTGGGCTCTTGCTCTGTTCTTGCCTGATGAAAGCGCTTTTAATGGGTACATAATACTAGTACGTATTTTGGGGTTCATGTGAATGTATGGGTCATTTCCTTGGTGTAGCTAGTATTACCTCTCCCTGTAGTCTTGGCCTCTCATATTCTTCTCCAAACTCCACTCTGGCTCTCCTTTCCTTTTTGGGCCTCTTGAGTTCTGGGACTACCCTGTCTTCCCCTCCCTTTGGATAAAGAGCTCTTGGGAGTGGGAGCCAAAAGGAAATTCTAGGGATGGGGGTATTTCACTTCTGAACTTCTGTGCCACTGATCCACTGATTTAGGAGTGAAGATTGAGAAAATCACCCATCTGAAGGTCCGTCAATGGATAAATGAATAAACCAAATGTGGCACAGACATAAAAAAAGTCTTCAAAAGGAAGGAAATTCTGATGTATGACACAACATGGAAGAGCCTTGAGGACATTATGGTAAACGACATGAGCCGGTCACAAAAGAACAAATACCATGCATTCTACTTCTATGAGGTACTTACTGTAGTCAGATTCGTAGAGGCAAAAAGTAAAATGGTGGTTACCAGAGGCCAGGGGACGGAGGAGAAAACGGTGAGTTATTTAACAAGTAGAGTTTGTTTTGCAGGATGGAAAAGTTCTGGAGAGGGATGGTGGTGGTGATGGTTGTACAACATTGTGAGTGTGCTTAATACCGCAGGGCTGTACGCTTCAAATGGGCTAACATGGCAGATTACGCATGTTTTACCGCAATAAAAAAGTGGGGAAAGAAAGATAACGAGCGAAAGAAAAAGGAAAATTTGGAAAGTCATTTAGTCACCTGTAAAATGGTCATGATTAAGGACTTCCCTCTGGGTGAGTAGAGGTGATAAAATACCAAAGCAGCTTGAAGAACCAAAGCGTGGACTTTCCTAGCTACCTTCATTATGTTTACAAGAGGTCCATTTCCATCCCAGAAGGAACAGTAACATTTTTCTCCTAACAGCTCCCCCCCAACACACACACTAAAAGTAGAGGTCGGTAGAAAAGAGAGAGAAGGAAAAGCTGATAGATACTGAGCTGGCCGGGCACAGTGGCTCACGCTTGTAATCCCAGCACTTTGGAGGCCAAGTTAGGAGGATCACAGCCCAGGAGTTACAAACGAGCCTGGGAAACATTCCGAGACCCTACCTCTATAATTGTTTTTGAAAAAGTATCCAGGCCTGGTGACTCAGGCCTGTGGTCCCAGCTACTCAGGAGGCCGGGGAAGGAGGATCACTTGAGCCCGGGAGGGTGAGGCTGCAGTGAGCCACGATCACACTACACTCTAGCCTGGGTGACAGAGCAAGACATTGTCTGAAAAACATTTTTTAAGTCATAAAAGAGAGGTATTGAGCTATAAAGTCTAAGATACAAGTATAGAATCTTAATGACAGGACTGAAGATTATTCACCTAATTAATACATTGACAGGTACTTACAAGCTGGATATTTTGTGTGTTAGTTTAATTTTTGCAGAGTCTGAGGTTGATGCTATAAGACCCTTCTTGTAATGAGAAAATTGGTTTATACGGTACAAGTAACTGCTGCCAGGCTAAGAAGCTGTCACTCTTGCTGCTTTCACTCTGGGCATCCCTTTTTCCATCAAAGCTCCTGCATTCTTCCTGGAATTCCAACTGTATCTCTTCTTCAGTCTAAGGATCTCCTGAGCTGTTCCAGTACGCTACCACCTCTGTCTTATACCCTCAGATACGTGCCGACCTGGACTCACCCCAGCCACACACTCCTGGGCACATCTAGCCACGCTTTTAAGATTGCAAGGTACTGGGTAAGTGAGCAAGTTGCGTGTCAAAAGAGACAGCAGGGTGGGTAAGAGGAGAAGTGGGAGGGAAGGTGAGTGAAGCTGGAGACATGAATAATCCCATGACCTTCCTCATAGTCACAGGCTTGAAGCTAGACAGTTGGTCACAAGCTAATTAGTCTGTGTTGGTTCATGGGCTTGATAATTTGGAGTGAGCCTAGAAAAAAAGCAGCAGTCAAGATACACTGGAATCCCGTCTCTCTCTTCTCTTTTCCTGAATCACTAATTAAACCTTCCCGACAGGCAGGACCTGTTACGGACTCCCCCAGTCCTACAAAGTAACATTGGCATGACTGTGGAGGGGCTTTGGAATAATCTGACTACTCTAAAAAAAAATGCTGCTTTAAGATACTTATAATTGAATTCTAGGACAAACTTAGGAATTGGAGAATAAAAAATTCCTAAATGCAAAAATTTAGGGAGTAGAATAAATGATTGACTTGAGTATTGATTATTAAATAGAAATTTTGTAATTGAGAATTTGTGGATCAAGCACTAAACAGAAGATATCCCTGTGTTATTTATTTTTAAGACAGTCTGTCTGTCACCAGGCTGGAGTGCTTTGGCACGATTTTGGCTCACTGCAACCTCTGCCTCCCAGGTTCAAGCAAGTCTCATGCCTCAGCCTCCCAAGTAGCTGGGATCACAGGCATGTGCCACCACACCCAGCTAATTTTTGTATTTTTAGTAGAGATGGGGTTTCACCGTGTTGGCCAGATGGTCTTGATCTCTTGAGCTTGTGATCTGCCAGCCTTGGCCTCCCAAAATGCTGGGATTACAGGGCATGAGCCACCACACCCGGACATCCCTGTTACTTTTAAAGAAGCAATGGAGAAGTCATGGGGTGGTCTTTACCTTGTCAGATTATTAGAAGTAACATGGTTGGCTGGTTTGCAGTGGCTTATGCCTGTGATGTCAGCACTTTGGGTGGCCAAGGCTGGAGGAATGGTTGAGCTCAGGAGTTTGAGACCAGTCTGGGCAACATGGCAAAATCCTAACTCAACTAAAACAGATTTCATGGTGGCATACACCTGTAGTCCCAGCTACCCAGGAGGTTGAAGTGGGAGGATCCGTTGAGCCTGGGAGGCACAGGCTGCAGTGAGCCAAGACGGTGCCACTGCATTCCAGCCTGGGTGACTGAGGAAAATAAAAATTGTAAAAAGCCAATTTTAATAGCTGGTAACAATATGAATCGATGAGATGAAGACTAAGGCAGTTAACCTGTGTTCTTTTTAATCTTTATTGCCGTCACAATTTTTTTTTTTTTTTTTTTTTTTAGATGGAGTTTTGCTCTTGTTGGCTAGGCTAGAATGCAATGGCATGATCTCGGCTCACTGCAGCTCCTGCCTCCTGGGTTCAAGTGATTCTCCTGCCTCAGCCTCGAGAGTAGCTGGGATTACAGGCACGCACCACCACACCCAGCTAATTTTGTATTTTTAGTAGAGATGGGGTTTCTCCATGTTGGTCAGGCTGGTCTCGAACTCCCGACCTCAAGTGATCCACCTGCCTCGGCCTCCCAAAGTTTTGGGATTACAGGCATGAGCCACCGCACCCAGCCGACAGTATTTTTAAAATGAGTTCACATACCTCTCCCACTCTTTGTATCCCAGACTCCTTCTACAAAGGGCAACAAAAATACAGAAAAAGGAGGAGAATGAAGTATTTCAAGGACTCTGGGTTTTACTATGTCTAATAGTGAGAACGTGGATAGCTAGAAGGATTATAGCATTCAATTTATTGGAAGATCCCATCGGGTGTTGTAAAGTGGGTCAGATATTTAAAAAGTTGGATTTATAGGGCAGTTATTTGATTATCTCTAATCTGTTGTAAAGCACTCTTTCAAGATCTTTGCTTTTAAATCAGTGAAGTAAGGCTATCCTTACAGGGCTTTGGTAAGGATTTAGACCCTCTACAAAGGTGTTTTAAGCTACAAAATGCTAAATGGATCTCCAGCTAGTCCATAAGACTGCTTTTGATACCATCTGGTTGTTGACTAATAGTGCAAGAAAGACTCTTGGTGTTGGGCTGGAAAGAGAAAATTATAACTTAATATCTTATTCTTTCTAGAATTTTCCATCCATGACATTGATTTCACATATCCTGTGCAGGACACAGCTTCTTTCATATTTTTGGGTGAGCAAAGAACATTTTAGATAGATAGGTTACACAGCCACAGAGCTAACCAAGGCCAAAGTGAAAGCCAAAATTGGGTCTAATTTTATTATAAATTTTTTCTGCCCTCATTTTGAAGATGAGGTAATTAGGTCCAGAGAAAGGAAGTGATTGGCCCAAAAGTAACAAAATAAGGAATGATCCTGGGGTCTAAAGACAGTCTGTGGCCAGAAGGAAAGCATCATAATTCCATGCAAATGGATAGGGCAGAGTGGTGATTAGTTCACGGAGGAAGGATGGAAGACCACATCTTTGACATCTAACACTCAACCAAAGTGATTCAGAAAACCTTGATCATACACCATGGAATACTACACAGCCATAAAAAAGGAAGGGTTCATGTTTTTCTGCAGGGACATGGTTGAGGCTGGAAACCATCATTCTCAGCAAACTAACACAAGAACAGAAAACCAAACACCGCATGTTCTCATAAGTGGGACTTGGACAATGAGAACACATGGACACAGGGAGGGGAACATCACACACTGGGGCCTGTCGGGTGGGCAGTTAAGGGGCTGGAAGAGGGATAGCATTAGGAAAAATACCTAATGTAGATGACTGGTTGATGAGAGCAAACCACCATGGCACATGCATACGTAACAAACCTGCACGTTCTGCACATGTGCCAGAACTTAAAGTATTAGAACATTTTCAGAGGTGGTCCTTATGATGGTTTTGTGTTAACCTGAATGTTACGATCTCTGTAAACAGGGTCCCATTCTGCTTCCCTCCATGTCCTGCACATCTGCAGAACATAGAAGGCAGACTTTCACCTTCCAGAGAAAAATTTCTAGTCTCCTCGATCAGCAGTCTTCGGCCCCCAACCCACAGCATCCAATCCTTTGTGTATTAGAGGATTTGGCTCTTACCCTGCAGTTAACTCAGGTTGACACTTTCTCTGCCTCAGAGCCTTGATTTTTTACTTACTGGGGTATAGACGCTGGCGCATGTGTCAGTGGGTACTTGTGGAAGAATCTGATGCTTTTTTTTTTTTGAAATGGAAGGTCACGCTCTCACCCAGGCTGTAGTGCAGTGGTGTGATCTCAGCTCACTGCAATCTTCGCCTCCTGGGTTCAAGCGATTCTCCTGCCTCAGCCTCCCATGTAGCTGGGACTACAGGCATGCACCACTATGTCCTAATTTTTTAGTAGAGACAGGGTTTCACACCATGTTGGCCCGGATGGTCTCGATCTCCTGATCTCATGATCCGCCCACCTCAGCCTCCCCAAGTGCCAATTCTTGTTTCTTAAAGAAATATCTAAAATCAACAGAGTGAAAATGGAGACCTACGAGGGAGATGCAAGTTGAGTGGAAGAACACCTTAAACCAGGACATTGCCGTATCATGTGCAGCACTATGACTAATGCTAAGGAATTTCTTAAATTTAAGCAGAGTTTAACATCTGTCTTCAGCATGTTCAGCTCTATGGATACAAGTGTGGAGCAGGTAGAACACTGGAGTGAAAAAGGTTTATGGTTTTGTTGAGTGCGTAGAACAAAGTGAGGGGCAGGCAGAGCATGGAGGATGTTGATTTGACAGGTTTGAAGGGGTGTCAGCTAAATAGATGAACTCTAAAAGAAGTGAAGTATAGTGAAAAGGCAAGTGTCTCCAGGAACTGAGAAGGGTTTGGGATTTTATTCTACTTAGGAGCCAAAAAGCTAGTCTATTCCTATTTCATGGAAGCTAGCAGAAGATATGAGACTCCTGGCCCAGAAACAAAGAATTTTATCATCCGTGACAAAAGCGTGAGTCAGCATGTCCTGTTGCTTTTCATCAGTTCCTCATGCTTCCCAACTCTCAGCTTTGGGTGCCACAAAGGGTCCACAGTGGACATGCTGTAGACTGCAGCAAGAGCACCTGCACACTGGTCTGAGGGAATTTGCCGATTTTCAATAAGCAGTACAAGCCTGCTTTTTGTCTGGGGTGGAAAGTTACCTTATCCCTAAAGTTTTCTCCAGGCAAACACAACCTGGCAAAAGTCCCTTGGCAAAAAAAAAAAAAGCATTTAACATCTTTTGCATACCCATACAGAATGTGCAGGTGTGGCTAGGGCCCATAACGGCCTCTTGCCACAGTGTATCAATGAGTTATCAATGGAATCTACTGATTAAACTCAGGTTAGAAAGACTAAGGAATATAGGAGGTGGGGAGGCCAAGGTGGGCAGATCACCTGAGCTCAGGAGCTGGAGACCAGCCTGGCCCGGAAGGTGAAACCCCATCTCTACTAAAACTACAAAAACTAGCTGGGTGTGGGGGCAGGCACCTGTGATCCCAGCTACTTGGGAGGCCGAGGCAGGAGAATCGCTAGAACATGGGAGGTGGAGGTTGCAGTGAGCCGAGACTGCGCCACCGCACTCCAGCCTGGGAAACGAGGAAGATTCCATCTCAAAACAAAAACAAAGAAACAGAAAAATTACGAAATAGTTGCAATCACGAGTAATGAGAATTTCTGGGGTTTGAGCATGAAGGAGGTTTAGATATGACACAAGATACTATCATGGAGGTGCAGTCACGCAGGGATGTCCGATCTTTTGGTTTCCCTGGGCCCCATTGGAAGAATTGTCATGGGCCACACACTAATGATAGCTGTTAAGCTGAAAAAAAATCCATGCATAAGGAAGGTTATGAATTTGTGTTGGGCCACATTAAAAGCCATTTCAGGCCACGGGATGGACAAGCATGTATTCCTTAAAATTGGGGGTAAGGAATACAGGTTGAACATCCCAAATCCCAAAATACTGAAGACAAAGTATCCCTTTTGAACAGTCGTGATTCTCAAAGGAAATGTTGACTGGAGAATTTTTTCAGAATTCAGAATTTTAGATTTGCTATGTCCAACCAGTAAGTACAATGCAAATATTCCACAATATGAAAAATTACTAAGTGCATGCATTTCAGATAAGGGATACTTAACCTGTACTCCTGGAGAAGGTGATGGGCTGCCAGGAGCGCAAGTCTTTCAGCGGAAGTCCATTTGGCAGTCACAAAGTATCTTCAAAGAACAAGGGGTCTAAATCTAAAGACAGGAGGATAGAGGCTGAGAGGGACACAGAGGGTGGGGAGAAGGATCACAGAGCAGCAGGTGGGGAAGAGACCACCCCCTCGAACCGCTGGGCTCCCTGGACAAGACAGTCACACCCAAAGGTGCTGTAAGAGAAGCAATGTCCTCAGAGGAGAGGCAGGTTTCAGAATACGATAAAAGGAACCGTTTCAACCTATTGTCTAAATATAAGTTTGCTGGTTTCTACAGAGCATGGTGAAAAGGTTTCAGGTAAAGAAGGGCGGAAGATGGAATAAACTCAGAAAAGTACATCGTAATGAGGAGTGGGAGATGAGAATCAATGCAGGCCAGGTGCTGTGGTCCACACCTGCAATCCCAGTACTTTGGGAGGCCGAGGCAGGTGGATCAATTGAGGCCAGGAGTTCGAGACCAGCCTGGGCCAATGGCGAAACCCCATGTCTACTAAAAATACAAAAATTAGCCAGGTGTGTTGGTGCATGCCTATAATCCCAGCTACTTGGGAGGCCGAGGCAGGAGAATCACTTGAACTCAGGAAGTGGAGGTGGCAGTGAGCCAAGATGGTGCCACCGTACCCCTCCAGCCTGTGTGACACAGTGACACTCCATCTAAAAAAGAAAAAAGTCAATGCAGAATCTAATACTTCTTACAGGAATCAACATAAGATAAGGGCATATTAGGAGAAGTTCTGGATGTCTATGTGGCTTACTCACAGTATAATAATTATGGAATTACAAACACTTTGATCCCACTTCTCAATCCATGAGAAATGAGGCTTTTGGCTTTTCCGGAGCTATTCTTATATCCTTTGCTTTATTCAATTCTCTCCACACCTCTAAGAATTAGAAACATACCGAGGAGGACATAAATAAGACTGAAGGCACAGCCAACTTATGATCTTGGGGACGAGACACAGTATTAGACAAATTCCAGACCTGGGCGTGAAACGGGCCACTTCCAACGACTGTACTGAAGCCTCTTGCAGGGAACAGCTCATTTGTCCCCATGATGGGGACACTGGAACGGCACACAGGCCAGGAGGTCCTGGTGGCTTTACTCCAAGATCCGTGGTCAAGCCCTGTGGCATCTGGTCCGTGGCATCACCACCACCACTTGTCTTCAAGGTCATTAAAATCCCAAGTACACTTGACCTTCAGACAGTGCTCCTTCTGTGATGTCTGTATCTCCTCTCTCACTACTCTGTGCAAGTCTTTTTGAAGCCTGCAGAAAAACAGTACTGAAGTTTAGAAGCAGTGAGCAAACTCAGAAGTGATGAATTTTTGAGGTTCAGGGGAAGATGTGCAGGTTTGTGATGGGGGTCTATTGTGTGAAATCTGGCGTGTGAATGATCCCATCACCCAGGAATTGGGCACAGTACCTGAGAGGTAGTTCAACCCTCGCAGCCTTCCCACCCTCCTCGCTCCAGGAGTCCCCCGTGGCTACTGTCAACATTTTTTTTTTTTTTTTTTTTTTGAGACCAAGTCTCTGTTGCCCAGGCTGGAGTGCAATGGTGTGATCTCGGCTCACTGCAACTTCCGCCTCCCAGGTTCAAGCAATTTTCCTGCCTCAGCCACCTGAGTATCGGGGATTATAGGTGCCCACCACCATGCCTGGCTGACTTTTCTATTTTTAGTAGAGACAGGGATTCATCATGTCGGCCAGGCTGGTCTCGAACTCCTGACGTGAGTTGATCCGCCAACCTTGGCCTCCCAAAGTGCTGGGATTACAGGCGTGAGCCACCATGCCTGGCCTATTGTCACTATCTTTAAGTCCATATGTACTCATTATTTAGCTCCAACTCAAGACAACATGTGATATTTGGTTTTCTGTTCCTGCATTAATTCACTTAGGCTAATGGGCCCCAGCTACATCCATGTTGCTGCAAAGGACCTGCTTTCATCCCTTTTTGTAGCTGTGTAGTATTCCATGGTGTATATGGACCACATGCCTGTGAGTTCATCACAGCCCTATTCACTATCACAATGACATGGACCCAACCTTGGTGCTCATCACCGGTGGACTGGATGGAAGCAGGGAAGTGTCAGAAGTGAAAGTACAGGCGTGGTGCAGAGTAAAGTGGCAAAGTGACAAAGCAAAATAAAGGTTAAGGTGCCCCATAAAAAGACCAACAAATGTGGCCAGGCACGCTGGCTGACGCCCGTAATCCCAGCAATTGGGGAGGCTGAGACAGGTGTATCACAAAGTCAGGAGACTGAGACCAGCCTGGCCAACATGGTGAAACCCTGTCTTTCCTAAAAATACAAAAAATTAGCTGGGTGTGATGGCGGGTGCCTGTAATCTCAGCTTCTCAACTGTCTGAGGCAGGAGAACTGCTTGAACCCAGGAGGTGCAGGTTGCAGTGAGCTGAGATCGTACCATTGCACTCAAGGCTGGCGACAGAGCAAGACTTCGTCTCAAAAAAAAGACTAAAATAAATGAAGGGTAACTTTTGCTTACCCTTTGAGTGGGACCTCCCACCTCCGTAGCCTTACCCATAGATGTCGGGATAAAGTTTGATGGCACGTGGAACCCCTTTCCACAGAGAAAAGGCACAACCACAAAGGCAGAGATTGAAGAAACCACGGTGAAGATAACACAAGAGACCTCGTGGGCAGGCCAGGGTCACTCAGGCCACTGACACTCAATACATGTAAGCACTTCCTCGCAACTTGTGTCTGGCAGTTTTTGGAAAATAAAAGCTGAGCGTTCTCTTCAAGAGTAAGCAAGGGTCTGGGCACCCAGTCAGAAGGTCCCTTCTGCACGCATGCGTGACTGACCATAGAGAAGCTTCAACTCCAACAATCGCCGTCCCAGAGCCCCCATCCCCTTTCTTTTTTGGAGAGTTTCACTCTCGTTGCCCAGGCTGGAGTACAATGGTGCGATTTTGGCTCGCCGCAACTTCCACCTCCCGGATTCAAGCCGTACTCCTGCCTCAGCCTGCCGAGTACCTGGGATTACAGGCATGTGCCACCATGCCCGGCTAATTTTGTATTATTACTAGAGTTGGAGTTTCTCCATGTTGGTCAGGCTGGTATTGAACTCCCGACCTCAGGTGATCCGCCCACCTCGGCCTCCCAGAGTGCTGGGATGACAGGCGTGAACCACTGCACCCGGCCCGGGAGCCCTTTTTAAAATACACCACTCAAGTGTGAAGTTGGCAACATCGTATCTTAAATCAAAATGTGCAGATTTTGACTCGCTTCTGACAATAAGCAAGGTTTCTTGGCATCTGAGATGACTTCGGCTGAAATGTACCTAGTAACAACTGTTAAGTGCTTTCCTTTCTCCACCACCCCCCAGCGTTTTTTGAGAGGGGGTCTTTGGTACCCAGGCTGGAGTGCAGTGGCATGATCACAGCCCACTGCATTCTCCCACTTCTGGGTTCAGGCAATCCTCCCACCTCAGCCTCCCAAGTTGCTGGGACCACAGGTGTGTGCCTCCATGCTGAGCAAATATTTTTAAAAATTTTTTGTAGAGACAGATCTCCCTATGTGGCCGAGGCTGGTCTCAAAATCCTGGCCCCAAGTTATCCTCCTGCTTCAGCCTCACAAATACTGGGATTACAGGCATGAGCCACTGCAGCGGGCCTGCTTACCTTTCGGATTTCCTCTCAGAACACTGAATGGGGTGGAAAGAGTTCCAATTAAATGATCTTCTTTCAATGCCTCAAAGGGGCAACACACAGCTTGGTACAACCTCAGGGCCTTTGCACGTGCTACTGAAACATCCTTAGTGCATTCCACCCTTCATCTCTCGTCACCTCTCGTGGTCCCTTCCTGATACATGGACTCCTCCTTCCAGCCTCCTTGGGACTCAGGATCAATGGTACCAGCTCAGGCAAGCTCCTTGCTCTTCTGATCACCCTCCTGTCTCCACATCTCAACCCAGACATTCTTTCCCAGCGCTCATGACAACAAGATGGCTTGTTTGTCTCAGACCTGTTATCTCCTGGAGGAGAACTCAAGGCTCATGAGGACAAGGCTCACGTCCATTTGTTTCCCTCCTGCCTACCAGGCCATGGTGCTTGGCCCATGAGTAAATGGCTATGGAGTGAAATGTAGAGCAGGTACAAGAATGATGAAACTAAGTGGGCTCTCAAAATACCCAGAAGTCTCTAGGATGGCGCCATCCAATATGGCAGTCACTAGCCATATATGGGTGTTAAGATTTAAGTATAGCTGGGCGCGGTGGCTCACACCTGTAATCCCAGCACTTTGGGAGTCCGAAGCCAGTGGATCACGAGGTCAGGAGATCAAGACTGTCCTGGCCAACATGGTGAAACCCCGTGTCTACTAAAAATACAAAAATTAGCTGGGTGTGGTGGAGCACACCTGTAATCCCAGCTACTCAGGAGGCTGAAGCAGGAGAATTACTTGAACCTGGGAGGCAGAGATTGCAGTGAGCCAAGATCGTGCCACCGCACTACAGACCGATGGCAGAGTAAGACTCCATCTCAAAAAAAAAACCAAGGAAAGCGAGCAGTCCAGGCGCGGTGGCTCAACCCTGTAATTCCAGCACTTTGGGAGGCTGAGACAGGTGAATCACCTGTGGTCAGGAGTTCAGTGGTGAAACCCTGTCTGTACAAAAATACAAAAATTAGCCAGCATGGTGGAAGGCACCTGTAATCCCAGCTACTCAGGAGGCTGAGGCAGGATAATTGCTTGAACCTGGGAGGTGGAGGTTGCAGTGAGCTGCTGTCCTGCCACTGCACTCCAGCCTGGGCGACAGAGCGAGACTCTGTCTCACAAAAGAAAACAACACTATTAACTCAGGTCCCAGTCACACTAACCATATTTCAAGTGCCCAATTATCAGATGTAGCTAGTGGCTATGCGGCAGGTGCACAGTGCAGATAGAGGTCATTCCCATCCTACTGAAAGTTCCATCAGCCAGCACTGCCCGAGGAAACGGAGTGCCATGTAAACCTGGCACATGCTTTAGAAGCCTTGTCAGTCTAGCCTTGTCTCCGCAGGCTCTTCCCTGTGGAAAAGTCAGTGGGGATTACCCGAGTTTCTGTAGCCTGCATGTCGACTTCCTCAAGGCCTTACATAGCTTCTTAACACCATCGGGATCCAGCTCATTGCCTAGAAGGTTCAGATTGACCAGGGTCTTACTGCTGCGGAGAACAGAGACAAGAGGCGGGCAGCAAGCAGTCGTCAGATTGCATTTTGCCAACCTAGGGGCGGGTGGGAAGAAACCGTAAAAGATAGTCCTCTGAGACTCAGAGGTTACAGAAGTGATACCACATCTAGAGGAAAAAACTACTAAAACAGAGTGCTTAAGAGTGGAGCACTTACTCCATCTTACTCCATGCTGGGAACCATTTTTTTTTTTTTTTTTTTTTTTTTGAGATGGAGTCTCGCTCTGTTGCCAGGCTCGAGTGCAGTGGCATGATCTCGGCTCACTGAAACCTCCTTCTCCAGGGTTCAAGTGATTCTCTTGCCTCAGCCTCCTGAGCAGCTGGGACTGCAAGTGCGTGCCACCATGCCTAGCTAATTTTTCTATTTTTAGTAGAGATGGGTTTTCAAAATGTTGGCCAGGATGGTCTCAATCTCCTGACCTCATGATCTGCCCGCCTCAGTCTCACAAACTGCTAGGATTACAGGCATGAGCCACTGCACCCAGTCACCTTATAATACTTACACCTAACTCATCTAACCCATCTATCAAGCCTATCAAAGGTAGATACTACTTTAAACTGTATTTGATGGAGGAGTAAACAAAAACTTACCCTGCCAGAATGTGAAACAAAGTATTTTAATGTGAGTTTATTAGATCAATGAAAGAACTGAAATAGCACTATTATTCCTTGTTTATACTTTTTTCCATCTTATTTCTAAATTCAACAATACCAAATTTGAACTAGCTACTAGAAACACAAATACAAAAGTGAGAAAGTGTGTAAGATCGGTTTAACACAGCAGAAATCTCCGTGTTCACAAATAACTATGACACGCTGGCCAAGCACAGTGCTCATGTCAGCAATCCCAACAATTTGGGAGACTGAGGCAGGCAGATCACTTGAGCTCAGAATTCAAGACCAGCCTGGGCAACATGGTCAAACCTCATCTCTATAATCAATAAAAGAAAACAGGTGGTGTCATGGCATGCACCTGTTGTTCCAGCTACTTGGGAGGCTGAGGTGGGTGGACTGCTTGAGCCCAGGAAGCAGACGTTGCACTGAGCCGAGATCACACCACTGCGCTCCAGCCTGGGTGACAAAGTGAGACTCCATCTTAAAAAACAAAAACTACAAACCATAAAGCCCTTCTTTTAGAAAGAAAAAAGTCGGAATGAGTCTCTCTTAAGGAAATAGTTCAATAAATTGCTTCATTGATTTTTTTGAAAGATGAACTTGATTCAGAATGTGTTTATCTTAAATTTGGCACTGCAGATAACATTAACCTATTCATGTCTCTAAGGCCTATGAGAGAACAAGTCTAGTTTATGTTTAAACCAATAATTTAAATCATGGTATCTAATAAAGTAGATTTAACAATCTCTGAACAGAGGTTTGACGTGGCTGGTAAGTACGACTCAGGATTTGTTAGTATCAAATGAACTAATAAACACCTTCTCTGAAAACATCACTGAGCTATTGTATTAACCAACCCTTTAGCCATTCCCTACCTAAGAAATTGCTATCATGTCAGCCACATTTAGCAAAACATCCTATGTTTGAGAACAAACCGTCTCAGTCTGCTGAGTACACATTGCATGATGGTTAAAAACTGAAGATTCACAGTGCAGAGAGCAGGCTGCACCCCACCCCCCAGCACCTGGCACCCACAGTGGGCGGATTGGAAGAAACAGTATTTACAGTGTACCAAGGATGGTGGTAACAAGAGTGAAACACCTTTCTAAACTCAGAGCTTATCATCCAGCAGTAGAGATTTTGTTTTGGTTTGTTTTGTTTTGAGATGGAGTTTTGCTCTTGTTGCCCAGGCTGGAGTGCAGTGGTGCAATCTCGGCTCACTGCAACCTCCGCCTCCCAGGTTCAAGCGATTCTCCTGCCTCAGCCTCCTGAGTAGCTGGGATTACAGGCGCCGGCCACCACACCCAGCTAATTTTCATATTTTTAGTACAGATCAAGTTTCACTGTGTTGGCCAGGCTGGTCTCGAACTCCTGACCTCAGGTGATCCACCCACCTCGGCCTCCCAAAGTGTTGGGAGGCGTGAGCCACCGTGCCTGGCCAAGATTTCTTAAAGGAGGCCTTTGTCCTTACTCTGTCTTACTTTGTAACCCCTGAGGGGACCCTACTGTTGGATCTCCCCAAGAATAGAGAAGGGAGACTCTGCGGGGAGAACAGCATCAGCTCACCCAAGTGTGTACAAAGCATGATGTGAAGGTTTCAGAGCCTCACACAGCAGCTTGACTCCATCATCCCCAAGATCATTTTCTCCAACGTCCAAGATTTTCACATGGTGATTGTGCTTGAGGGCAGTAGCCAGCTCTTGACAGCCCTCTCTTGTGAAAGAGCAACCTGACAAACTGCAAAACAAAAAGATACAGAAGGGGGAAGAGTGATTGCACCCTGAAGGTGTGCTGTGCTCACACCTGTCCATCTCATATCCAAGGAAAGGAGAGACTGTGAAGCCAGATGTTTGTCCCACGCCTCGAATCAGGAGGGTGCGAGTCAGGAGGACCCAGACACCTCCAGGGGCTCTATTTACCTGTGATAGAAAGAGAGTAGATGGCACAGCAGTGCAGCCCTCTCCCCCGTGCCCCCTGCAGGTGTGCCAGCCTGAAGGGCATCTCTTCGGTGTTTGCCACCCAGCACCTCGAGTTGGCCTGGTGGCCGCAGTGCACCTGTCTAAGCCTTCGAGTGCAACCGAAGAGCTGAAGAGACCAGAAACCTACCCTAATGGCAGGTCTACATTTTCCAGACTGAATTTCTATGCCATAGTAAGCTCAAAATAGTTAGTCCAGGTGACTGGAGAACATAGGGGACTACAGGGGAGGGATGAGGAGAGGAGGAAGGAGGAAGAGACAGCAGGAGAGAGGAATGTTGCAAGGCTGATACCCTTCTGTGGAGAAGGCACATGGGAATTCAAAATCCTTAACCCATTAAAAAAAAAAAAAAAGGTTTGAAAAATATCCATGTGGCTAAACCACCACAGGCCAAGTCTGAGAACTGCCAGCCTGATAAACGATACGTGCAAATCAAACCCAAGACAGCCAGACTGCCCTAGAGCTTAGGCATGGTGGTTGAGGGGTATAACAGTCTCAGTAGGAATATAGTTGTTAGGTTTTGGGGTTTTTTTTTGAGACAGTCTCTCTCTGTCACCCAGGCTGGAGTGCAATGGTGTGGTCTCGGCTGGCTGCATCCTCTGCATTTTTAAGTAGAGATGAGTTTTCATTATGTTAGCCAGGCTGGTCTCGAACTCCTGACCCTGTGGTCTGCCCGCCTCAGCCTCCCAAAGTGCTAGGATTACAGGCGTGAGCCACTACACACACCCAGCCTTGCGATCTGTTGCACAGCATGGGGAATGTAGTTAATATTCTGCCTTTCAAAATTGCTAACGTAAGTACCTCCAAATGTTATTACCGCAACAAAAAGTATTTGAGGTGATGGGCATGTTAACTAGCTTAATTATTCCATTGTATTCATAATCATAACACTTTGAATCCCAAAATATACATACAGATGGTAAATTTATAATAAAAAGATTAAAATTTTAAAAGCAAGAAAGAACACCTCCAAGTTAGTAGGGAAAAAAATGCAGTAGGTAAAAAAACAAAAACAAAAACAAAACAAAACAAAAAAACCTATCAGCAAGTGTTATCAACAGGTTTTTTTATCTGGACATTTATATAAATGGTTGTCAGCATTTGAAAACACACTCAACTTCATTCTTATAAACACAGACACAAATATAAAACTACTTTGCATTTACAAAGGAAGACATATGACCCTTGGGATGGGCCTCAACGTAATCTTAGAGGAAGAAATTATTTCGACCATTGTGGAAGACAGTGGCGATTCCTCAAGAATCTAGAACCAGAAATACCATTTGACCCAGCGATACCATTACTGAGTGTTGGTGAAGTTTTAGATGTAAGGGGATAGGCTGTGAATCAATAATTGTTGAAGTTTGAACATGGATTAGGTTATATGCTCTTCTCTCTACTCTCAAGTTTCAAATTCCGCTGGAAGCATAAAAAATACGCTGAGTGGCCAGGTGCAGTGGTTCATGTCGTGGTACATGCTAAACCACACATTTCCAGCACCCGGTAAAAATTCAGGACACAGCGTCTCTCATGAGCTGCCCTGGTAGACCACACTTTGCCTGATTGCCACAGCTGGTTGCTGGAGGAATTCAGTGCGTCTTGTGTGATTGCACAGAAAGAGGACTCCTGGGAGCTTGGGTTGGTTTCCTCTGGACTTGGTCCCAAGCACCTTTCCCCTTTGCTGATTTCCCTTGTGCCCTCTCACCGTGAAGTGTAGCCGCACATATGACTCTGGGCTGACTCCCGCGTCCTCCCAGAGAAACAAAAACCTGAGTGCTGGTCTCAAGGAACCCCGGAAACACACATGTTCACAGCCATCCCACTTTCCCCTCACAGAGACCACCCCATACCATACCCCCAAGAAAACCAGAAGCTCCTCTACAGCAAAGAGCTAGTCCACACCTCACTCAGCCCCCATCAGGGACTCAGGCATTGGTGGGTCAATTTCCCTTGCTCTCTTCTATCCACTGAATGAGATGGAGCCAAGAAAACTTACTTCAGGCTCTGCAGCTTACAATCAGGGTGACGCAAGGCTTCACACAGGAACTTGACTCCCTCATCTCCCAGGCAGTTCTTGCTCAGATTCAGGTGCATCAGGGTCCTGTTCTGCAAGAGAGCGTCTGACAAGTGCCTGCAACCACGTGCTCCCAGCTGGCAAAACCAGAGCCTGCAGGGTGAGAGCCAGAGACAGGTGCTCAGGAAAGCAGGCCAGACCCAGGCACCCAGGGCCGAGCCTCAGGCCCCCCAGGTCCACCCATGCAGCAGCTCCCTGAACCACTGTGTCTTTCTTTCCAGCTGGACACCAACCCAGGCTGTGCCAGTATCTTGCGTACCATAACCCTCCCTCAGTCCAGATTTCTGCAATGAGCACACCAAATCTGTGCTTATTAGTGGTTGGTTTAGGAAAAGATGGAGGAAAAAAAACTTTCAAGGCTCCAAGGCAGTGGCGATAAACCCCAGGCTGTGGAGCCAGCTGGTTGTGGGTCCAAACAGGCTTTTACATCGGCAGCTGGGAGACCGTCAACAAGTTGCTGCTCTCCCTTCAGTCTTCATTGCCCTCCATCCTAAAGTGCAGCAGGATGGTTTATCAGAGCTGTCAGCGACCGATACGTGAGCAAATACATGTGCTTGGGACAGCGCTCGGCAAACAGGCAGTGTTCAGGTTACGGAAGATAAATTACATCACAAATGGAGATGTCATATATCAGATATGTATCTACTGCATAATGTTTGTGTTACCATGTTAGTTTTATAAAAATATAGGTAGTCATAAACTATCATATTATGTTAAATATCAACTATAATTACATAATATGTAATATAAATATTACATAATACATATTTCATTGCATTTCACATTATGATACATGTTATAATTATACATGTATATGCATATAATTACAATCAATTACATTATAAATTATAATTTAATCATAATTATAATTAAATATATAATTTTTTACATAATTATAGTTGTGATTATATAATTACAGCTAATTATAATAATTGTATGTGTATGATCATGTTCCAATGTGTAGAACTAACACAATTATAATTGTACTAATTACTAGGATTATAATAAAGTTAAAATATATTAGGGTTATAAGTTATATTAGGGTTATAATACTAATTATAATTAGTTATGATTATAATGGTGTTACAGTTCTACACACTGTATCATGATCACATACATAATTACACACATTATTAACTCACATTATATATATGAATCACCTATTGACGTTCCCGGTCATGGAGACTCAGTGCTGAATGAGCACCGGCCCTTTGCTCCTTTGCTGGTTCGAAGTCTGTGGTTCTCGGTTACAGTTCCACGGTAACTGACTTGGTGACACCTAGAGGCCCTCGGCCTTTTCTGCGTTTTTTTGTACTCACCTGACAATTGTCCAGTCTGAGGAAAACCCAGCTTCCCCTCTATTCCACACCTGCACCAGAGAAGCACCACGCAGCTGGGGAAGAGGAGCTCTGAAGCGTCTCACTACGTGCACCACTGCACAGGGGCTCTCATCCCCACCCAGCAGTCCTCTTGACGCCTGCAGTCCTGCCTACGACTGCTCCCATACAGTCTTCTGCATGGTTGTTGGACAGGCATCTTGAGCTCCTGCGACCCAACCCAAACGCTTTCACCAGCTCCTGCTCTGCCCCCAACATTCCCTGTGTTGGAGAACGGTCCCATCCTTTCCCTAGCTGCCAACCTCATCCTCTGGGAGGTGTTCTTGGTACCCTCCCTCCTAAACCACCTGGAATCCATCAGCAAACCCTCTTAGCTGTACTGAAGAGGGAGAAGAAAAACTAAAGCAACATAATACAAAAATAAAATTAATGCAGCAAAGAGAAGCAGGAATTAAACTTTCTTCTATGAGTCCTTCCCCCTCCTGTGGAATTGTAACCTACTTTGCAAGTTTTATAAGTTAATGAGTTCTTGCATTCTTGTTCTCTACAGCTGATAACTCTAAGTTTCTTAAACACAGCGAAGGTCATCAGGAATGTGCAAGCAGCCAAGAGGCCCGCCTTCTGGGCGCTGCAGCAGAGGGCAATAGACAGGGCCTGTGCTAGAACCCTTGAGCTCTACACACAGTGAACGTCTGGGTCTCATAGCGACAGTCATATGTGAGCCTCAGTTAGGTGCCTGTCACTGCTTGATGAATTGCCTTTGTTCTGCACCTGCAAACTCATTTTAGCGCCACTGTGTACTTCACATATAAAAAGTCAAGCCCTGTCTTTGTGGGGCACTCAGCCATCTTGGATGCGAATCTGAGCTGGGCCGGGTACACCAAAACTCCTTCTGCAACCTCAGCGGTGTCTCCCGCCTCTGAAATTCTCCAACACTGCCTTCCGATCTATCCCAAACTCCTGTAGCCACCCCACGGGCCACTCCCTCCTATCCTCTCGCCTGGTAGACAGGAGTCCCATTTCTTGCGTGTACTGCATCTTTGTCCCCACTGCAGTCTACCCTTCAACAGCACCTGCACTACCTTTCAAAGTAGGTCAGATTAAGATAACGTCCCCCTTCCAAGCCAAGGAAGGCTTTCCATGTCACTCCAAACAAAACACAGATTCCTACACAGCCCAGCACATCCCAGGCACCTCCACCTGCCACCACTGCCACCCTCACTCACTTTACCCCAACCATGCTAGCTCCTCCCTGCTCCTCCAACACGCCAGGCTCCTTCCAACCTCAGGCCTTTCACGCTGCTGCTCCTTCTCTGCATACAGCTGCCTCCCTTGCTTCATCCGAGTCTCTGCTGGAGTTTCACCTCTTCACAAAGGTTGGTGAGACAAGACTCTGCTGGGACATCAACCCCACCCCTGTCATCTGACTCTCATTCTCCTTTGTTTTTCTTTGTATCTATTGTTTTTACATGTCACTCATAAAACCATCTCCCACCTGAGTAGGAAGTGTATCTGTCCTATCTACCACCTAGACCTTGAGGCCTCGTTCTATCTCTGCCAGGAGCTCACATACCGGTGGATCAAAAAATTCATCACTTCCTAGGGTCCTTGTGGAAATTAAGTTTCTCGGCATAACTGCCAGAGATGGAACCAAGAAACCCAGGATGCCACTCACAATCTGTTTCAGAGCAATTCCCGGCACACAGTAATTACTCAATGAATGTTACTTTTTAATGCTGTAAATAGTTCTCAAGTGAAGAAAGCATTGCTCTTGCTATCTGTGTGCACAGGGTCATTTCCAGAAGTGGAGCCAGGGAACACTTACTCCAGCCTCTCCAAGACACACTCGGGGTGAGTCAGGGCAGCACCCAACAGCTTTATGCCAGAGTCTTGGAGCCGATTAAATCCCAGGCACAGTCGAGTTACTTGTCGGATGCTGATCAGGAACAAGGCCAGGTCCTGACAGCTGGCCCCTGACAGGTTGCATTTCTCCAGGCTGTGGAAGGTGCAGGAGCAAGGTGAGCCTCAGCAGTGATGCCCAGGTTCCTTTTCTCTCTTGACCCCTTAACTCCTGAGACCCAAACATTATAGGAAGATTAAACTGGAGAAAGAACAAAACCTTGAAAGAGAAAAAGTGCCGGGCCTGGTGGCTGAAGCCTACAATCCCAGCACTTGGGGAGGACAAGGTAGGCAGATCACCTGAGTTCAAGAGTTTAAGAACAACCTGGTCAACATGGTAAAACCTCATCTCTATTTAAAAAAAAAAATTAGCTGGGCATGGTGGTGCATGTCTGTAGTCCCAGCTACTTAGGGAGGCTGAGGCAGGAGAATCACTTAAACCAAGAGGCAGAGGTTGCAGTGAGCCAAGATCGTGCCACTGCACTCCAACCTGGGTAACAGAGGGAGACTCCCTCTCAAAAAAGAAAAAACACAAAAACCACAGGAAGGAGATAAAGATGAGTCAAGGTAGGGTTTTCTGACCCTCAGCCCTGTGGACGTGTGAGCTGGATCACACCTAGGTGCAGAATGAGACCACCCTGTGCATTACCAGACGTCAATCATAACTGGCCTTTACCCACTAGACGTTACCCATCAATAGCATCCTTTGCACCTCTGGGACAACCAACCATGGTGTCCAGGCATTGCCACATGTCCCCTGGGGGGCAAAATCAAATCAGTTGAAAACCCCTAGATCTGGGGAGGATCAAAGAAGCCTAAGGAGATTATGCAAAGAAAGACTGCCTGCTCGGACAGCCATGATCAAGAGAGGGCAAAGCTGGCTGGAACTGAGCCCCACATTGAGTGGTGGGAAGAAAGAAGACGCCAGGCACCATGGCTCATGCCTGTGGTCCTGGTAGTTTGGGAAGCCAAGACAGGTGGATCACCTGAGGTCAGGAATTCAAGAGCAGCCTGGCCAACATGGCAAAACCTCATCTCTACAAAAAAAAAAAAAAAAAAAAAAAAAAAAAACAAAAAAAAAAAAAAAAAAAAAAAAAAAAAAAAAAAAAAAAAAAAAAAAAAAAAAAAAAAAAAGCTGGGCATGGTGGGGTCTGCCTGTAATTCCAGCTACTCAGGAGGCTGAGGCAGGAGAATCACTCGAACCCAGGAGGCAGAGGTTGCAGTGAGCCAAGATCACACCACTGCACTCTAGCCTGGGTGATAGAGCAAGACTCTATCTTAGAAAAGTAAAGAGAAAAGGGAAAAAAAGAAAAGCATGTCAATGTGATAAGTAAACACAGTAGGTGGACCCCTGAGGTTCCCCAAAACACACCCCAATGCCACCCCTGCTGTGCCACCCAAACTTGCAATGAAGATGCTTTGGAAAGGCAGCAAGACTTACGACAGCTCCGTCAGGGGATTATTTGGTAGTGTGGAGGACCCCCTCAGGCTTTTCATATCAGAGAGATCATTGTCCCCTAGGCTGAGGAAGTTCAGACTCGAGTTCTTGGAGAGCGTGAGAAATTGCTGACAAATGTGATGGGTAAGACCACAGGATTCCAACCTAACACAGAGGCCCCGAGATAGACCATTAGTTACTCTTGGAAGGAGTGATCTGCTCCATGAACAGAAGCTGACTTTCTCCCTCTTCCTCAACCCTTTCAGAGGTTGGATGGCCTGCATGTCAATGCTACTCCAAGTGTGGTCTGTGGTCCAGCAAGAGCATGACTTGGTAGCCTGTTAGAAGTGCTCATTCTCGGCCTGCCGCAGTGGCTCACGCCGGTAATCCCAGCACTTTGGGAGGCCGAGGTGGGCGGATCACCTGAGGTCAGGAGTTTGAGACCAGCCTGGCCAACATGGTGAAACCCTTTTTCTACTAAAAATATAAAAATTAGGTGGGTGTGGTGGCGGGCGCCTGTAGTCCCAGCTACTCAGAAGGCTGAGACAGGAGAATTGCTTAAACCTAGGAAGCAGAGTGCAGTGAGCCAAGATAGTACCACTATACTCCAGCCTGGCAACAGAGTGAGAGACGACTGACACACACACACACCCCTCTTTCTCAGGTCCCACCCCAAACGTGCAGGGTCTCTGCAATTGAGTTCCTGAAATCTGTACATTAAAACACCAGCTAGCTTGGACAAGGCACAGTGACTGACGCCTATAATCCCAGCACTTGAAAGGCTGAGGCAGGGAGATCATTTGAGTCTAGGAGTTCAAGACCAACCTGGGCAACATGGCAAAATCGCATCTCTGCAAACAGTGCAAAAATTAACTGGGTGTGGTGGCACACACCTGTGGTCCCAGCTACTTGGGACTCTAGTGGGAGGATTGCCTGAGCCAAAGAGGCAGAGGTTGCAGCAAACCGAGATCACCTCACTGCACTGCAGCCTGGGCAACAGAATGAGACGCTGTCTCAAAAACAAAACAAAATAAAAAGATAACCTCTCCCGAGGTGAGGCTGATATACAGTAAAATTTGAGAACTACTTCTCGACACATAGGAAATTTTTCCTTTGCTCATTTTTCTGTCTCCTTTTGCTACAGTGCTTAATGCTGTCAGCCCTCCCAATGGATCATAGAAGCTAGGGGTGTTCTCTTAACCCCCTGACAGATCTAGGGAGCCAAAGACTTACCACAGATACTTGAGTTTGCAGGCTGAGTGTTTCAAGGCTTTAAGAATCAGGGGGGCAGTCTCTCCCAGCTTGTTGGAGCTCAAGTTCAGATGGGTCAGCTTGCTGTTACCCTGGAGGGCAAGAATGAGCTCCTTGAGAATCCACTCAGGAGTTACTGACTTGCACCTGCAGACAGGAAGGGACACAAAAGCTGGATTGAGGGAGAAGACTGGTTTCCAGGATCCTGCTGTCACCTCATGCTGCCCTCCACCACACCCACTGCCAAGGTTATACAGGGACACAAGGAATCAAAAAAACAAGGGCCGAGTCATGGTACTAGACCTTGAGAATAAAAACTAAAAAATACTCCCCAGAAAGTCAGTAAGCTCAGTTGGATGTACTAAGTCAGGAATCCCTCTCCCTCCCTCCCCCACTCTCCTAGAGACCTGAGGTGAAGAGGTCCTGGGGCTGCCTCTCTTCTGGGAAATGATCCCCCCCCCCCCCCCCCCACACACATACAGTCCAACCTAGAAAAGCCCAGCAAGAATAATTATCTTGTATTTTCTGGAACTTTTCTCCTTGAGAGCTATATAAGATCGAAATTTAAATATTAAAAGAAAAATTTAAAAAGACTGCCCAATCCCATTACTGGATATATGCCCAAAGGAACATAAATTGCTCTATTATAAAGACACATGCACATGTATGCTGATTGCAGCACTATTTGCAATAGCAAAGACATGAAATCAACCTAAATGCCCATCAGTGATGGGCTAGACAAAGAAAATGTGGTATCTATACACCATGGAATACTATGCAGCCATAAAAAAGAATGAGAACATGTCCTTTGCAGGGACATGGATGGAGCTGGAGGCCCTCATCTTTAGGAAATTAATGCAGGATCAGAAACCAAATACCACATGTTCTCACTTTTAAGTCGGAGCTGAAGGATATGAGCACATGGACACAGAGGGGAGCAACACACACTGGGGCCTGCTGGGAAAAGTGGGTAACGGAAAATGATCAGGAACAATAATGAATGGGTACTGGGATTAGTGTCTTCGAGATGAGGCCAGGTGTGATGGCTCACACCTGTAATCCCAGCACTTCGAGAGGTCGAGGCAGATGGATCACGAGGTCAGGAGATCGAGACCATCCTGGCCAACATGGTGAAACCCCATCTCTACTGAAATACAAAACTTAGCTGGGCATGGTGGTGGGCACCTGTAATCCCAGCTACTCGAGAGGCTGAGGCAGAAGAATCACTTAAACCCGGGAGGGGGAGGTTGGAGTGAGACAAGACCGTGCCATGGCCCTCCAGCCTGGTGACAGAGTAAGACTCCATCTCAAAAAAAGAGTAATTAAAAAAATAATAAAAATATCTGGATGATGAAATAATCTTGACAACAAACCCCTATGACACACATTTACTTATGTAACAAACATATACCTGTACCCCTGAACTTAAAAGTATTAAAAAAATAAAAGAAGGCCACGGCCACAGCCACTTATAGCTGTCTCTTGTGGGTTTGGTCCAGCTCACCCGATACACTGAGGTTTGAAGAAAGTCATTATGATCAAATCTTTCACACTTAACTGGTTGAATCAATATATTCATCTAGGTTTTAGCCCTTGAAAGTAAGCCCTAATGGTGGGGGAAAAGCAAGACAAATCATTGGCCAAGACTCCAGATCATTCCAACAAATCCCACCTCGGATTCAACACTAGGCGTTACTCTCTCCTCTACAGCTCATTCTCCCCCTTGGTGGTTATACAAGGTCCACCTCCATTTGCTAATTCCTTCCTATCTTCAAGCCAGATCTGACACCCTGTCATTCATTCCTTCTTGGATCATATTAGCAGGGGACCAATGTGCTTCAGTCCACAACGGTGCTCCAGCTCCGGAGAGCACACTCCCCCTTGCTCACCCACGCCCCGTGATGCCCCTCTTGGTATTACTAAGTATAGTCTCCTCATGGAGGGCACGTGTTCTCCACAGTGCCTTCTGTCTTGTTTTCTCGGCTTGGAATGATATTTTTCCCAGGTGTCCGCGGGCACAGTCCCTCTTCCTCCCCTACAATGAGCCAAGTCAGTCTTTACTCAAATACCTTTTCAGTGAGGCCCTTCTGCCTTTCCTACCTAAAAAATGCAAGCCACCCTCCTCACACATCCTTTCTGAGCCCCTGGTTTTCCCTTTCTTTGGAAGATGGCACCCTCTCGGATGCTATTACGATTATTTTGCTTGCTCCCCTGACACATGTAAGGTCCCTGATGGCACGACTTATCTGTTGGCTTCACTGCTAGAACCTCAGACCTGAGAGCAGAACCTGGCACACAGAGATGCCCAATATTCACTCAACACAGGAGTGACCCATCAAATACTACCTACTTTTTAACACAAAACAGTTCTCACAGACTACACCTGTCTGTAGCTCTTCTCAAGTGCTTTGCCTCCACCATATCCTAGACATTTTCTACTCCTTCAAATCCAGCTCAAAACGGCAGGACTGAGGTCCCAAGGAAAAATTACAAGTACCTCCAGTGCAAGATCATTCGTGATAGATCGACATTTAAAAATTTCAGCCAACTTTGCCTGATATAGCACTTTCATAAATACAAGCACAGTTTATTTTACTCTGCTGAGCACCTGGCTTCCCTCCTGGAAAATAGCCAACTGCACGAATCAAGAGAGAAGTGGGGTGATTCTCCTAGCGTACCCTCTTGAACTGCTAGTGTCTCACACTTACGTCAGTTTTTGGACTTTGCATCTTGGATTTTTTAGTGCAAGACATAGAGCTTTCACGGACAAGGCATGGAGCTTGCTGTTACTCAGGTCCAGTTCACGCACATTCTCATTTCTGACCAACACAGAGCAAATACTGTTCCACGCGTGCATCCTGGAACTGACCATGCTTGTGCTTCATGAAGGAGAGAGAATGCAGATTAGAGCAGATTAGCCTCAGCAACACCCAGAATACAACCTCCAGGACACAGAAAGAAGCCCTAAGAAAATTATTAGAATTTTCATGTGGCTGGGTGCGGTGGTTCACGCCTGGCATCTCAGCACTTTGGGAGGCCAAGGCCGCAGATCATTTGAGGTCAGGAGTTCGAGACCACACTGGCCAACATGGTGAAACCCTGTCTCTACCAAAAATACAAAAATTAGCTGGGGATGGTGGCGTGTGTCTGTAGTCCCAGCTACTCGGGAGGCTGAGGCAGGAGAATGGCTTGAACCTGGGAGGTAGAGGTTGCAGTGAGTGGAGATCATGCCACTGCACTCTAGCCTGGGCAACAGAGCAACACACANAAAAAAAAAAAATTCCCTAATCCAATAGGCTCTGAATGTTAGTAAGAATAATAATCAAGTATGAAAGTCTTAAGTCAAACTTTTTATTTCACAAGAGATGAGGGAGGTAAAACAGAAGAAATGTTTCTTAAGTGCTTAAGGGGGATTTGCAGTTTTACCCTGCAAACCCAGAGTTGTGCACTGTTGAAGCAGTGTTTCTAGCTTTGGGGGTGTGCACACGTATGTGCAGCAGGAGGTATACACACATGTCTATTTTCAAATAAAGATTTCCGGACCCATCTCAGATCTGCTTAATCAGAATGTCCCAAGGATAGGAATTGAGAACTGAAACCAATGTGTGGTTTAATATCCATGTACTCGGCCATCTGGGACAAAGCACACAAGACTGTTTTCTTCCCAACTAATACTGGAATCAGACAAAAACACCTTCATTACCTGCTCTAGGGAACAGCTGCTCTTGGACAGTAAGACAAGGACCCAAGTGCCTGGCTTACTTGCCCAGGCTAACTCTCAACACTTGCTTCAAGACTCTGGCCTACAGTGCAGGGCAGTTATGTCGAACTCTGGCCAATCCAAACCAGTATCTACCTTTTATTACCCACCTTAAAAAATAAAATAAATCACCCACCTCTTAAAAAAAAAAAAAAAAAGTTAAATCACCCACCCCTAAAAAAAGTAAAATAAAATCACCCACCCCTAAAAAAAGTAAAATAAAATCACCCACCCCTAAAAAAATAAAATAAAATTGGCCAGGCACAGTGGCTCAAGCCCGTAATCCCAGGACTTTGGGAGGCCGAGGCAGGTGGATCACGAGGTCAAGAGATTGAGACCATCCTGGTCAACATGGTGAAACCCCGTCTCTACTAAAAATACAAAAAATTAGCTGGGCATGGTGGCGCTTGCCTGTAATCCCAGCTACTCAGGAGGCTGAGGCAGGCGAATTGCCTGAACCCAGAAGGCAGAGGTTGTGGTGAGCCAAGATCGTGCCATTGCACTCCAGCCTGGGTAACAAGAGCAAAACTCCGTCTCAAAAAAAAAGAAAAAATAAAAATAAATAAAATAAAATCACCCACCCCTGAAACTATGTATAAAATAAAGTCACCCAACCCTAAAGTCACACACCCCTAAAAATAAAATCACCCACCCCTAACAAAAAAATCACCCACCCCTAAAATAAAATAAAATCACCCACCCCTAAAAAATAAAATAAAATCTCTCACCCCTAAAATATAAAACCATCCACCCCAGAAAAAAAAACATCACCCACCCCTAAAAAAAAAATCACCCACCCCTAAAAAAAAAATCACCCACCCCTAAAAAAAATGCATCCCTAAAAAAAAAAATCACCTACCCCTAAAAAAATCACCCACCCTGAAAAAAAAATAAAATCAATCACCCACCCCAAAAAACAAAACAAAACCAAATCACCCACCCCTAAAAAAAACAAAACCAAATCAATCACCCACCCCTAAAAAACACAAAACCAATTCAATCACCCACCCCTAAAAACCACAAAACAAATCAACCACCCAACCCTAAAAAACACAAAATCAAATCAATCACCCATGCTTAAAACCAAAATCAAATCACCCACCCCTAAAAAAACCGGAATCAAATCACCCAGCCCTACTTAAAACAATCAAATCACCCACCCACCCCTACCAAAAATAATCAAATCACCCACCCACCTCTACCAAACACAACCAAATCACCCACCTACCAAACACATTCAAATCAATCACCCACCCCTACCAAACACATTCAAATCAATCACCCACCCCTACCAAACACAATCAGATCAATCATCCACCCCTACCAAACACATTCAAATCAGCCACCCACCCCTACAAAACACAATCATCCACCTTAAAAAAAAAAAAAATCAAGTCACCCACCTTAAAGATCCATCACCCACCCACCCCAATCAATCTTCACCCACCCACCCCAATCATCACTCACCCCAGGTTCTGAAACTCCACAGACATCCTCCTCTGGCTTCCTGCTCCTGAGACATGACTCGACTCTATAAGGTGTCTTTCCCTTACTGAAGTAGGACTAATAAACTTGGTTTTAGGTGACCAGAAATATCTGTGGTGTTCTTTTTGGCAAGTTGTGAGATGCATGCATGGTGACATGGGCATGCATGCATGCTCATTCTTGTGTTAAATATCCCAGTTAACTCGGTAATAATAGAGTCCATTTAAAATTACTGAGGAAACAGGTATGAAGAATGGACAAGTGGCAAATGACCACAGCATCAGAATATCTAGTACCAACTTTTGGGAAGGCATGAAATCTTAAATTGCGGGGTGAACATACGTAAAAAGAGGAATGATGATGTTATCATCCTCACAATAAATGAAATTATTCCTGGGGAAGCGTTTTAAGAGCAGTTAGTCGCATGTCCCACACTGAATCCTGTCTAAAGAAGTTCCCAATTTATGTTTTAGGGATTCTACGACATGACCAATTACATCCAATACATATCGACATATAGCCCATCCCTCAGTATCTGTGGGGGTTGGTTTGAGGACTTGCCATGTACTCTAAAATCTGAGGATGCTCGAGTCCCTGGTATAAAGTGGCATACTGGCCGAGGGTGGCGGCTCACGGCTGTAATCCCAGCACTTTGGGAGGCCAAGGTGGGCGGATCACTTGCGGTCAGGAGTTCGAGACCAGCCTGGGCAACATGGTAAAACCCCATCTCTACTAAAGATGCAAAAATTAGCAGGGCATGGTGGTGCGCACCTGTAATCCCAGCTACTTGGGAGGCAGAGACATGAGAATCACTTGAACCTGGAAGGTGGAGGTTGCAGTGGGCCAAGATTGTGCCACTGCGCTCCAGCCCGGTGGATAAAGTAAGACTCTGTTTCAAAAAATAAAAATAAAAAAATAAAATGGCGTATTTCCATATAACCTAAGCCTATTCTCTCACATACCATAAATCATCGCTAGATTACTTACAATATCCAACATGATGTAAATGCTCTGTAAATAGTGGTTAGACTGTGTTGCTTCAGGAATGATGACAAGATAAGTATGAGCTGGGTGTGGTGGCTCACACCTGTAATCCCAGTACTTTGGGAGGCAGAGATGGGTGCATCACGTGGTCAGGAGATCAAGACCATCCTGGCCAACATGGGAAAACCCTGTCTCTGCTAAAAAATACAAAGACATTAGCTGGGTGTCATGGCATGTGCCTGTAATCTCCGCTACTCAGGAGGCTGAGGCAGGAGAATTGCTTGAACCCAGGAGGTACAGATTGTGCCACTGTACTTCAGCCTGGCAACAGAGCAAAACACCATATAAAAAAACAAACAATAAAATATATAAAGATCTAAATCTCTAAGTAGATCAATTAAATTATCTAAGAAACTAGATGATGCCTAAAGGAAAATATTCTTTCGAGATGGAGCTGCTCGAGAACGTTTGGTCAGAAATAACCAGTGATACGTAACGACAACAAATCCCCAGTTTTGCATGAAAGAATTTGCACAGAGCCTGAGAAAACAGGAGAAAGTTGAGGAAGAAATGGTTCTGTATTACTCACTCCAGAGTGTCCAAGTCCCTTTCAAGGATGTGACTGCCAACAGAAAGCCTTAGCTTATTCAACCTTTTACACTGCTTTAGGCAAAATGAAGAAGCTTTGAGTTCTTTGTCTCTCAAAATATTAAGGTCCACTTCAAAGGTGTGATCCAACATCTTCTCTACGAAGTCTTCCTCCTGGGACTCATGTAGGCAGTGAAAAAATCTTAGAACATGAAATTGGATGGAGGCACTTTCCGCCTTATCTAACTCTTCCCTCCACTTTAATAATTCCTCCATTTTCCTGGGAGACATTTTACAATGCAAAGTATCTTCCAGTTCTCTCGCTATGTTTCTGTTTAAAAGACCGAAGAAGAAAAGAACCACTGGAGTCCAATAGGGTTCTTTGTTAACCAAGGCATCCTGCAGTAACAGCTTCATCTCTTCATACTTTGCGGAATGCTGAAGGAATTCTTCAGGTTCCTCCAGCACAAAGGACAGGGCTGCAAAAAACTCCTGCAAACTTGGGTGGGTGAAAGAAAAGCAACCCCCACAGTCACTGACCTTTTGAAGAATATTGAGCTGGTAGAGATAATCGAGGAAAGGCACTTCCAGGCCTTCGCGCTGAGTGGCCTGCGTGTTAAATGTGAAGGCCATAGGCCACAGCCCCTCTATGGCCAGGCTGCAGAGGGCCCTCCATTGTCCTGGCCAGCTGTCATCTGCCAAATCCACCTCTGCTGTGGAGAACAAGTTGGTGAAAAAGTGGGCGTACAGACTGGTGGTGGTCTCAGTGACTGATTGGAGCGCGTAATACCTCACCTGCGGCTGCTTCAGACAAGAACATACAATCCAGCACACCATGGGGGCACTGCAGGAATCAAATAGAGTTTCGTTTTTTCTTATCTGTTGTAGGATTTTCTTCACTTCTCTTGAATCATCAAAGTGTCTCATGAAATAGACCCACAGGTCTTCCTCTGTGAACCCTGTCATTTGTACAAAGCATGGATTCACCACCAAGCCCTTAAGATCTGTCAGATAAAAGGTCTTGATTGTGATCAGTAAGGTGGCCTGGGGAACCAATTCTTTCTTCAACAAACTGAGTAGGATTTTGGTCACCGGGAGCTCCTGGTACCAGTCTGTACATGGCGGGCCATCGTCCAGCCCATCAGAGTCTGGCTCAACTGCGATCATGTTCTCATAGCCATCAACAATAAACAGGAGCTTCTCGGGCTGAGACACGAACTCTTCAATGGGGGCATCAGAATTGGGCCAATCCCGAGAAATCAATTTGGCAAAGGTAGTTTCCTTCATGTACCTCGTCATATGGCAGCTGAGATAGAAGACATAGGAGAACCTTTGCTGAAAGAGAACTCCATCTGCCCAATGCAGCAGAGCCTTCATTGCCAAGGTGGTCTTCCCAACCCCTGCCCTCCCCACCAAGACTATGGTCTGGGCCTGGGCTCCAGTCCCGTGAGGATCCAGCAGGTGCTGCAGTTCCTGGTGTTCATCCTCTGATGTACTACGGATATACACGTGGTCTTCAGGCCAAGGGATGTCGTCCCATTTCTCCAACACTTTAGCCTTCATTTTCTCTCTGTATTTTCTTCTGTGGTCTAAAGCAGAAGTGAGGTGGGAGAGAGAGACAGACAGACCTAACAATGGTCAGAATAAATTTCAGAGTTAGGAATGATTCAATTACAAGGTTCCCACCCAAAGACTTGAATAAGACAAACTCTGCCTTCCAGGGTTTTGTGGGAATGCAGTGGTAGAAAGTGAAGACAGTTAAATAGTTTGATGATCTGGCCAGGCGTGGTGGCTCACACCTGTAATCCCAGCACTTCGGGAGGCCAAGGCAGGTGGATTGCCTGAGCTCAGGAGTTCAAGACCAGCCTAGGGAACACGGTGGAACCGTGTCTCTACTAAAAATATAAAAAATTAGCCAGGTGTTGGCAGTGTGCACCTGTAATCCCAGCCACTCAGGAGGCTGAAACAGGAAAATGGCTTGAACTTGGGAGGCAGAGGTTGCAGTGAGCAGAGATCATGCCATTGCACTCCAGCCTGCGTGACAAGGTGAGACTCCATCTCAAAAAACAACAAAAAGAAAAAAACAAAAAAATAACCAATGTCTTCTAAGAAAACATTTGTGGTTATGCACAATATGATATGGACATTTATCGAAGTATTGCTTAATGTATTTTCAAAAGCCTGGAAGCCTAGATTTCTGTCAACAAGAAAAGGTTTAATATAAACCATGACACATCTATAGAAAGGTATATGGCAAAAGAATAAATATTACCTGATAGTATCCCAGAAAGTGATTAGGTTAAGGATCTGGAGAAGAGGAACTTATCCTGGATTGTCTGGGGGGCTAATACACTTGCACATACCCTCTCAAAGTAGGAGCACAGGGAGATGAGGCACGGACACCCAGAGAAGACTTAGCAGGTGGCAATGAGACCACAGAGGTGGAGATGAGAGTGATGGGGCCACAACCCAAGAAATGCTGGCAGCCACCAGAGCTGGAAGAGACCAGAACAGATCTTCCCCTAGAGCCTTTCCAGAGAGCGTGGCTGTACCGACGCCTTGATTTCAGTCATTCGGAGTAGTCTGTTCTCACACTGCTTTTAAAGACACACCCAGGACTGGGCAATTTATAAAGAAAATGAGGTTTAATGAACTCACAGTTCCACATGGCTGGGGAGGCCTTACAATCATGGAGGAAGGCAAAGGGGTAGCAAAGACACAACTTACATGGCAGCAGGCAGGAGGGTGTGTGTAGGGGAACTCCCCTTAATAAAACCATCAGATCTCATGAGACTTAGTCGCTATCATGAGAACAGTGGGGAAAAAACCCACCCCATGAATCAGTAACCTCCCACCAGCTTACTCCCATTACATATGGGAATTACGGGAGCTACAGTTCAAGGTGAGATTTGGGTGGGGACACAGCCAAACCCTATCATTTGGCCTCTCTCTTGAAGAGTTGTTGTAAGCTACCCAGTTCGTCATAAAATTGGTTAGCAGTGGCCCTAGGAAAGTACTGCCGCACAGAACCTTCACTGCAAGACTCAGCATCAATTTGTATGCCCAGGATACTGAATGCTGATGCTGCCACATACAGGAGAAGTAATATTATTGAAGGACAGCAGGGAAGAGAGATACCTACCATGACAAGAAGTCAGTAGGTAACTCATTAGAAAACTAAGAAAAAGCAGGAAATAGTAAATCACTTAGAACCATAGAAACAAATACCAGAAGTGGCCCCCAAGAGCAGTGGGTGGGTGTCCCTGCAGAGCAGACCTCATCAAGAGCTGGGCAGAAGGATCAATGCTTTGCATTACAGGCTGTATGTCCCTGTGACTCTTTGGGGCTTATATACATGCACATGCATTTCTTTGATAAAACTAAACTTAGTACTAGAATGTGCGTCCTACTTTCTCAGTGTGAACATCTTCATGGGATTACTGGTACAAAACCTATAGATGCCTATTAATTAACCTGTTGATAAGTAATCTAAATATCAATTATGTAACAAAAGCACAAAGTCCAGAAGTAGACACCAACGTCTGAGAATGAATGGGAAACTACAGAATCCCATTTATAGTAACTTATTTTTCAGTAAGTTGCACTGGAACAACTAGCTGGGAAGAATTTTTCATTTCTTCATTATAAAATGGAAGAAAATGTCAGAGTAGGAGGCAACTCTACTCAGGACCTAGTGAAAGGAGTGCTCCTCAAGCAACCTGTCCACTGTCGACACAAAGTAGTGTACACACCTGCTTCTTCTGGCTCCTCTGGTTCTTCTTGCTTTGGATCTTGGCAACCCTGCGTCTGCCCATTCCCTGAAATAAATAATGATGATGTGATATGGAAATACCCTAGACTGAAAATGGGCCAGCAATGATAGAGGTTCTCAGTAGAACCAACTCTATTTGTTTTTCTCCAAAACGGAGTCCTGCTCTGTCACCCAGAGCTGGAGTGCAATGACACCATCTTGTCTCACTGCAACCTCTGCCTCTCGGGTTCAAGCAATTCTCCTGCCTTGGCCTCCTGGGTAGCTGGGATTACAGGCACATGCCACCAGGCCTGGCTAACTTTTGTATTTTTAGTAGAGATGGGGTTTCACCATGTTGGCCTGGCTGGTCTTGAACTCCTGGCCTCCTGATCTGCCCACCTTGGCTGCTCAAAGTGCTGGGATTATAGGCGTGAGCCACTGCACCCAGCCAGAACCAACTCTTTCTATGGCAAATTTCAGAGTGAAGAAATTTCAGAGAAATCAGAGAATGTCCAGTTTATATTTTTTGTTTTTAAGAGATGGAGTCTTGCTCTGTCTCCCAGGCTGAAGAGCAGTGGTGCAATCTCAGCTCACTGCAACCTCCGCCTCCCAGGTTCAAGGCATTCTCCTGCCTCAGCCTCCCAAGTAGCTGGGATTACAGGCACATGCCACCAGGCCTGGCTAACTTTTTTATTTTTAGAAGAAAGGAGATTTCACCATATTGGCCAGGCTGGTCTCGAACTCTTGACTTCAAGTGATCTTCCTGCCTTGGCCTCCAAAAGTGCTGGTATTACAGACATGAGCCACTCTATCCAGCCTTAAGTTATTATTTAGTGAGAAATACTGGAAGGACTAGATAGAAAGAGTTTGTATTGTAAGTTCCAGAAATTTCAGCATAGGCAGCAAGTGTGGACCAATGAAATGAGTGCTTCATCAAGCAATCTGTCGACTGTCAACATAAAGTAGTGTACACACTTGTTTCTTCTTCCAGCTGCTCTGGTTCTTGTTTTGGATCTTGGCATTCCTGGGTCTGCACATTTCCTGAAATAAACAGTGATTATGAGATAAGAAAACACCCCAGACAGAAAATGGGCCAGCAATAACAGCAGCCCCCAGTGGAACCAGCTCTTTCCATGGCAAACGGGATTGAAGAGACTGGAGGAATCAGAGAATGCCCACTTTATATTTTCTGTTTATTTATTGAGACAGAGTCTCATTTTGTTGCCCAGGCTGGAGCGCAGTGGTGCGATCTGGGCTCACTGCAACCTCTGCCTCCTGGGTTCAAGCAATTCTCCTGCCTCAGCCTCCTGAGTAGCTACGATTACAGGTGCCCACCACCATGCCTGGTTAGTTTTTGTCTTTTTAGTAGAGATGGGGTTTCATTCTTTGGTCAGGTTGGTCTCAAACTCTTGACCTCAAATGATCCGCCTGCCTCAGCCTCCCAAGGTGCTGGGATTACAGGTGTGGGCCTCCATGCCCAGGAATAAGTTATTATTTAATAAGAAATACTGGAAGAACTAGATGGAAAGCGTGTTTAATTTTTTATGTAGTATAAATGTAAGAAATTTCAGCACAGGCAGCAAATGTGGACCAATGAAATGAGTGCTCCATCAAGCAACCTGTCAATTGTCACCATAAAGTAGTATACACACCTGCTTTTTCTTCCAGCTGCTCTGCTTCTTGGTTTGGATCTTGGCATTCCTGGGTCTGCACATTCCCTGAAATAAACAGTGATGATGAGATATAAAAATACCCCAGGCTGATAACAGACCAGCAATAACAGAAGCCCCCAGTGGAACCAACTTTTACTACAGCAAACGAGATTGAAGGGACTGGGGGAATCAGTATGCCCCGTTTACAGTAAGTTATCATTTAATAAGCAACACTGAAATAATTAGTTGCAAAGTTTTTAATTTTTTTATGCAGTATAAATTCAAGGAATTTCAGAGTAGGCAGCGAATGTGGACCAGTGAATAAGTGCTTCATCAAGCAACCTGTCTGTTATCAACTTAAAGTAGTGTACACACCTGCTGCTGCTTCTAGCATCTCTGCATCTTCTTGGGTTGCATCTTGGGGCTCCTGGGTCTGCACATTCCCTGAAATAAACAGTGATGACAATATACAAAAATGACCCACACTGAAAAGGGGCCAGCAATAACGGAGGCTCTCAGTAGAACCAGCTCCTATGACAAACTAGAGATTTAGAGTCTGATTCTCCCAGTTTTCTCAAGCTCCAATAACCTGACTGAAGATGCAACGTGAACTCTGGAAAGCCCACAGCACGCGCTAAGCACGATCCTGCCTCGGAGCCTTGGCTCCAGCCTTCCTGCCTGCCTGGATTCTCAGACATCTGCTTAACTCACTCTCACGGCTCTGCTCAAACCTCATCTCTGAGAAGCCTAATCACGGGAACCACCTATCTCCTTAATCACATCCCTTAGCCTCTCCCATCTGCCCTACCCTCTGTTGGCACTTCTCACCTTTTAACACAGCATGTAACTTATTTATTGTGCCTCTGACCTGTCTAGGTAGGTCACTGTTCATCAATTCATTCCAAGTGTGTAGAACAGTACCCCACACAGAGAAGCCATCCTAGTATCTTTGGAATAAAATACCATAGGAATCAAAGCACCAAGAATTGGGTTCAAACCAAGCCCTCAAGGCACTGCACACACCCACTCTGAATGTCCCCTTTCTCATGAGCTAGAAGACGTCTTCTATGACTCACAGTGGTCCAGCTCATCTTACTGTGTAGTACACAGCTGCTGTGAGCCAGCACCTCGTGAGGGATTTGCATCTCAACAGACACGGCTCTAATATTTGAACTCCATTGATCATCACTGTTTACATGGCTTGTTCTGGTTAGCGAGCTGAGTCCTGTACTTTCTCCAGATGCTCCATGTTCCTTTGAAGAACCACTCCTTCAAAGAACAAGAATCGTCATTCTCCACGCATGGTAGCCTGGGCTAAAGGATCCCAACTCTCTGAAGCTCCACAAATCCTACCTGTGCAATCTGTGATCCCTACGTATGTCCACATTCTTCAAGCTGAGGTCTGTTCTGAATTCTAACCCTCCTAGAAGCAGGGAACCCAGGTGGGAACCTTTTTCTGGGCATAGCCCAGGCAAAGGAAAAGTTGATGATTTTCCCCTCATCATTGGCTTAGTTTATCCAGAAGCCAACTATTTGACATGTTGCATTCCTCCGTTGCAAACAAATCCAATCATGTGAGCCTTGCAGGTTATAACTTTACTGTCAAGTATCAGGTATCACCACCTGGATCTTAATACATTAAGTACAAGACTCTACATTTAGCTGGGACCACTTAGAAGAGCCAGGCTGTTCCAGATGAGCAGCCTAGCAGGACTGGCGCATGGCTTCAAAGAGAAAATGAAGGTTAAAAATTAGTTGTTGCTGGCCGGATGCAGTGGCTCACACCTGTTATCCCAGCACTTTGGGAGGCCGAGGCAGGAAGATTACCTCAAGTCATGAATTCAAGACCAGCCGGACCAATACAGAGAAACCCCATCTCTATTAAAAATACAATTAGCTGGGCACAGTGGTGGACGCCTGTAGTCCCAGCTACTCAGGAGGCTGAGGCAGGAGAATCACTTGAACCAGGAAGGCAGAGGTTGTGGTGAGCCAAGATTGCGCCACTGCACTCCAGCCTGGGCAACAAGAGTGAAATTAAGCCTTGTTTCACTCTTTGTTCACAAACAAACAAACAAACAAAAAACACACAAAACTTGTTTTTTGCTTTTTCTCCCCAGTGGTTAGGGAACTTTGCAAGGACATAAAAGAATAGTCAAGAGCAGGCCTAGGAAGTCCATGGGTCACTTGCCATGCCTAGGCATTCCTGTTCTCTGGTGAAGCGCACTTATCTGAGTGTGTTTTAAGTGCTAGAGGAGCATGATTTAGGTAAGCAGCCCACCCTTCCTACACCCAGCTGGACACCCCCAGGCTCCCTAGATTCACTTAGTGTCTTTATCCAAAACCTAGCAGACCCTGGACGTAAGGAAGCACCAGCGATGTGCACACAGATCTGTGGGTCAGTCAATGTCGTCTCTGTTCCCTTTGCATGTTAAACCTCGCTGCTAATGCAGAGGGAAACGTTTGGCCTTGTCTTAAAGGTCCCCCCACAAAAAATGCTTTACTGGGAAAGGACTCCTACGCAATAAAAAATGCAATGAACTAAGAATAGATAGTGATTTTAAACCTTTGTGTACATAATGAAATAACTTTGAAATGTATGAACTCTCCACTCAAGTATGGCCACATGACTTCTGAAAAAGATGCAAAAGCAATTCAATAGAGAAAGAGCTCTTTTCAACAAATGGTGCTGGAGCCGATGGAGATCTACCGGCAGAAAAAAAAAAAAAAAAACAGCAACCTAAACTTTACGCCTTACACAGAAAAAAAAAAAACAAAAAAACAAAAAAAACCCAACCCAAAAGAGATCAGATTTAAATATAAAAGGTAGAAACCAGCCCAGTGTAGTGGCTTGCACCTGTAATCCCAGCATTTTGGGAGACCGAGGCGGGTGGATCACAGGTCAAGAGATCAAGACCATCCTGGCCAACATGACAAAACCTTGTCCCCACTAAAAATACAAAAATTAGCTGGGCCTGGTGGTGCACACCTGTAGTCCCAGCTTCTCAGAAGGCTGAGAAAGAAGAATCGATCGAACCTAGGAGGCAGAGGTTGCAGTGAGCCAAGATCACACCACCACACTCCAGCCTGGCAACAGAGTGAGAAGACTCGGTCTCAAAAAATAAAAAGAAAAAAGAAAAAGAAAGAAGTCTTATAACAGAACTGAATGTGCCTCTTCCAATTCCCTTTCTTGACTTTGCTACTTCTTCCCAGGCTACAGCACTAAATCTTTATAGCTTTTATGCCTTTAAAGGTTACACTGTCTTAGATCATCAAGGAGGATTTGCAGGGGGAGATCAGCAAAGTGGAAGGACTCCATGAAAACCCAGCAGCTACCTCCTTGCTCTCAGGAGTGCTGGGCCGCCCTCCCACTGTCCGTCTGAAGGACTCTCACCTTTCATCTTGGCTCTAACTTTCTCACACAGTGAGGTCAGATTCATTGTGTGGAAGATGCCAAGGACCACGTTCCATGCCTGACCTTTTGGGAAGTGTTCGTCCAAAAGAAAGGACAGATTCAAGGGGTCAGCAGCTCTCAAGTTTGCCCAGGGGATATGCGGGAAGTGCCCCTGGGGGGCCGACCAGAAGTCCATCAGCGTACGGGGTTCCAGGCAAAGCTTGAATTCTTCCAGCTGATACTGATCGAGGGCCATCAGGTAAGGCAGAAGACCATCATTGGTACCATTGTCTGCAGAGGTGGCTACGAAAAAGCTCATCTTGCCCAACAGGTACAATTTCTCACTTCAACAAAGGACTCCTACATCCACAGGACACTTGGGACCTAGGGAAGAGAGGGAGAAAGTTGAAATCATAACCCATAAATATCACCTCCTCACACTGTCTTGAGTATTTTCTCTTTGCGGTACTTCCTGCTATTTGTGTTGGTCCCCTTCTGTTTTTTGAGATGGAGTCTCACTCTGTCACCCAGGCTGGAGTGCAGTGGCACAATCTCAGCTCCCTGCAACCTCCACCTCTCCAATTTAAGAGATTCTCCTGCCTCACCTCCTGAGTACCTGGGATTACAGGTGCATGCCACCACACCCAGCTAATTTTTGTATTTTTAGTAGAGATGGGGTTTTGCCATGTTGGCCAGACTGGTCTCAGACTCCTGACCTCACATGATCCACCCACCTTGGCCTCCCAGTATGCTGGGATTACAGGTATGAGCCACCATGCCCAGCCTGTACACTTATTTATGTCCCCCTTCTGCAAGAAGGTAAACTCCATTTGGACAGAGACCTTGCCTATCTTACTCTTGGCTGTATCACCTGAGTGTTCTAGGTGCTGCCTAGAACAGAGCCTGGCACATACGAGGCACTCGGCCAAGAAGGATACAAAGCATTGACTCTACACTGTGCACTGTGACCTTTGTTTTATTCTGTCAACAACCAAAGGCATAGGAGGTTTATCTCTATTTTATAAAAGTGAATGAAATGACATCTTTAAATTGCTATATATTTTTTTGAGATGGAGTTTTGCTCTGTCACCAGGATGCAGTGCAGTAGTGCCATCTCCTCACTGCAACCTCGGTCTCCTGGGTTCAAGTGATACTCGCACCTCAGCCTCCCAAGTAGCTGGAACTACAGGCACACACCAATAAGCCCAGCTAATTTCTGTATTTTTACTAGAGATGGGGTTTCACCATGTTGGCCAGGGTGGTCTTGATCCAGTGACCTTGTGATCTGCCTGCCTCGGCCTCCCAAGGTGCTGGGATTATAGGTGTGAGCCACTGCGCTCAACCTAAATTGCTATTCTTAAAACCTGCCAGCCTAGATTGTGTGGCCAGTGAAACTGTCCTTCACATAGGAAGACAAAATAAAGATGTTTCCAGGCAACAGGTGAGAGGATTTGCTGCCATCAGTATGTGTATCACGCAAAAATACCTAAGAAGTAGTTTATCAGAGGAAAGGATGGAAGTGTATAAAAAACATAGCCAGAAGTGATCAGTATGAGGATAAATGTAAAGGAAAAATGACTCTTGACATCATCATCTTGTGGAATTTGTAACACAGAATAAAATATGAAGACAATGATAAAGGGAGAGAGCGAAATACAAAAAGCTAAATAAAGTCAAAGATGAATATTGAGGCCAGGCACAGTGGCTCGCACCTGTAACCCCAGCACTTTGGGAGGCTGAGATGGGGGATCCCCTGAGGTCAGGAGTTCGAGACCAGCCTGGCCAACATGGTGAAACCCTGTCTCTACTAAAAATACAAAAATTAACTGGGCATGGAGGCAGGCGCCGGTAATCCCAGCTACCTGGGAGGCTGAGGCAGGAGAATCTCTTGAACCTGGAAGGCAGAGGTTTCAGTGAGCCACTGCACTCCAGCCAGGGCTACAGAGCAAGACTGCCTCAAAAAAAACAAACAAAAAAGATTAATATTGCAATTTCTAGGATAACCATCATAAGACTAAAGGATGTATAACCAAAAAGTTAACAGAACGTGAATAAAATATATTTATTCAAATGAGAACACACGGACACACAGAGGGGAACAAAGGAGGGATGGACAGAGGGACACTGGGGTCTATCAGAGGGCGGAGTCGGGAGAGGAGCAGGAAAAAAAAAAATTACTGATGGGTACTGGGCTTAACTCCTGGGTAATGAGATAATCTGAACAACGAACTCCTATGACAAAAGTTTACCTATGTAACACGCCTGCATGCCTACCGCTGAACTTTAAACAAAGATAAGAGAAATTAAATAAGAGGAAACAGATGGAATAAACAGAAAACAAGATGATGTGCTGAGACTAAAATGTGTCAATTATGTAAGTGTAAATCAACTAAACATTTCAATTAAAGGAGAACATCTGTTAAACTAGATCAGATACAGAAAGGTATACTTTAAATATAAGTGCATAAAACATTTAAAATAATGAAAATCTAGACATATCACTTGACCCAGCAATCCCATTACTGGGTATATACCCAAAGGATTATAAAACATTCCATTATAAAGACACACGTTTATTGCGGCATTGTTTACAATAGCAAAAACTTGAAACCAACCCAAATGCCCATCAATGATAGACCGGATAAGGAAAATGTGGCACATATATACCATGGAATACTATGCAGTCATAAAAAAGGATGAGTTTATGTCCTTTGCAGGGATATAGATAAAGATGGAAACCATCATTCTCAGGAAACTGACACAAGAACAGAAAACCAAACACTGCAAGTTTTCACTCACAAGTGGGTGTTGAACAATGATAACACATGGACACAGGGAGGAGAACACCACACACCGGGGCCTGTTGAGGGGTGGGGAAGCTAGGGGAGGCATAGCATTAGGAGAAATACCTAATGTAGGTGATGGGGTGATAGATACAGCAAACTACCATGGCATGTGTATACCTATGTAACAAACCTGCATGTTCTGCACATGTAGCCCAGAACTTAAAGTATAATAAGAAAAAGTTAAATAATGAAAAAATACAGTATGAAAACCCGAACCTGAAGAAAGTGGGTACAGTTGTATCACATTCAAAGTAGATTTTAAGGCAAAATTAATTACTAAATATAGAGGACATTTTATAAGAAGAGAATTTCAATATGAAGATATAGCAGGCTAATATGTATGTACCTAAAAGTATAGCTTCAAAATATGTAACACAAAAATACAGTTAAAATAATAATTAGTTGAAGATTTAAACACACATCACAATAACTGGGGGAACAAACAGAAAATGATAAAGATATAGAATATTTGAACCACATAATTAACCAATCTGACCTAATTGAACAATTACAGCAATATACCCAACAAATGCACTGAAAACATTTCCATTTTTATAAATGGGCAGAATGCAGTATCAGGCATCTCACAAATGAGGTTATCCCAATGGCCAAATGCATGACTCATTGGATAATTTAAATTAAAATCACAGTAAGATGATACTATACCCACACTGGGCACAATGGCTCACACCAGTAATCCCAGCACTTTGGGAGGCCGAGGTGGGCAGATCACCTGAAGTCAGGAGTTCAAGGCCAGCCTGGCCAACATGGTGAAACCTGTTTCTACTAAATACAAAAAATTAGCCAGGCCTGGTGGTGCCTGCCTGTCCTCCCAGCTACCCAGGAGGCTGAGGCAAGAGAATCACTTGAGCCCAGGAGGCAGAGATTGTGCCATTGCACTCTAGCCTGGTCAACAGAGCAAGGCTCCATCTAAAAAAGAACAAGGAAAGGAGAGGAAGCAAAGGAGGAAGAAAAGAATAAAAAAGACTGGCAAAGGCGGGCGGGCAAAGGCGGAAAATGGAACAACTTCAGCTCTTTTTGCCCTTCCTTTGCCACATGAGGATACAGCAAGAGGCACCACTGCTGAAGCAGAGAGCAAGCCATCACCAGACACTGAATCTGCCGGCACCTTCCCAGCCTCTAGAACTGCAAGAAGTAAATTTCTGTTTTTTATAAATTATTTTCTTATAGCAGCAGGAACAGATGAAGACAACTCTAAATGCAAAAGGTAACTGTCCAGAAGTTTTCTGAGCCCTCTCTACCCTGTGATGGGCCTTCAAAACATCCTGCTCAGAAAAACTCAAAGAGTCTTTTGCTCGGCTCGAAGTCTGCTTTCTCTCCTGACCCCCATCAGACAGCAATACCCAAGACATGCAGTGTCTCTAAGACCCAAGTAGTTTTGGTTTTGTTTTTGTTTTTTGGGGGGTGTTTTTGAGATGGAGTCTCACTCTGTTGCCCAAGCTAGAATGCAATGATGTGATCTCGGCTCACTGCAATCTCCACCTCCCAGGTTTGAGCAATTCTCCTGCCTCAGCCTTCCAAGCGGCTGAGATTACAGGCACCTACAACCACACCCCACTAATTTTTGTAGTTTTTAGTAGAGAAAGGGTTTCACCAAGTTGGACAGGCTGGTCTCGAACTCCTAAGCTCAGGTGATCCGCACGCCTCAGCCTCCCAAACTACAGGGATTACAGGTGTGAGCCACCACACCTGGCCTCAGGTAGTTTCTTTCAGTGAGCAGGGGAAGGGGAAAAAGGGAAAAGAGATTTATAAATGCAAACATCTTTTCACTTAAAAAGCAAGCACCTATTTCTGTAAGAAAACCAGTAAGATTTTGAAAATAGTAACTCCACCTTCTGGCAATCTAAGGATCAGTCAATTGGGCTGAACCTAGCTCATGTGTCTTGTTCAGCACCCCTGAGAAAACTGAAGAAGAGTAAAGGCAGAGAGCAAGCGGTGATGGTCCACATCGATGGCGTTGCCAGATTCAACCAACAAAAATACAAGATGCTGAGTTAAATTTGAATTTCAGGTCAACAATGAATGCTATTTGGGATAAACTTAAAAAGCTATTCGCTGTTTTCCTTAAATCCAATTCCCGATGGTGCTGATTCCCATTAAATTCTGGATACACAATGAGTGACATTTGGAACATATGTATACCAAAAAAAAAAAAAAAAAAAAAAAAAGTTGCTTATCTGAAATCCTGACTTAACTGGGTGTTTTCTCTGGCAACCTTATCTAGACTCCAGATAACTGGTTTTCATCCCATCCCAAAAGTAGGGATACCATCAGCACCTGATTTATCCGCCTTACTAAAACAGTGACAACTGTGGTATCAAAGCTACAGGCTCCAGACAGTACTTACTGTGCTACCGCTGGAACCTGAGCAACGCCATTTTATACAGGACAAAGCTGTTTCCCAAAAATAAGTTGTAACGGCTGCCCCATTCTCCTCACAATGATTGCTGACCTTGGCTCCTGTAAATAAAAACAGCGAGCTTGCTCTGAAAAATGCCCACTATGTAAAACTGCTTGCGTTTGCTTATCAGTAAGCGCCAGAATTGCTTGCCTTTGTAAGTGCTGTAAAGTTGCTTGCTCTGCATCCCCTCACCCTCTCAGTCCTAAAACCAGGATGTGGTTTTTCAGCTTAAAAACTCCTCTCCCCCCGAGCTTGGGGCCACAGGTTGGAGAGACGTGAGTCCTCTGTGGCCGCCGGCATTAAAGACCCTGCAATTTGGCATACTTTTGTCTTGGTGTAATTTTTAATCTCGAATCCAGTACTTCACTTACCAACTCACATTCAGACATTCACCTGAAAGGTGAATAGAAAGAACACGGAAGTGAACTAGTCACAGTAAAGATCAAATACATGTGAGACATGGGAACAAGGGGAACTACAATTTGAAAACATCATGGAGAAAAACCCTTTCAGGTATTAGCAGGGAGTACAAAGACGAGAGAAAAAGCTTCTTTAATCAGGGAGAAGGACTAACAGAGAAAATAGAAGTCAATGCTGTTTTATACCCATCACAATGTCGGCCACCAAGCAGCTAACGGTGGTTGAGACGGCTCCGCCGCTATTCCCCCTCAGAACCTGGTCCGGCAGGTATGCTGGGTCATGTCAAAATGCCAGGTAGCATTGAAAGCAACAGAAAGACAGTAAAACAAAACACTTTTTTTTTTTTTTTTTTTTTTGAGACAGAGTTGAGCTCTTATTGCCCAGGCTGGAATGCAGTGGCACAATCTTGGCTCACTGCAACCTTTGCCTCCCAGGTTCAAGGGATTCCCTTGCCTCAGCCTCCTGGGTAGCTGGGATTACAGGTGTCCGTCACCACGTGTGGCTAATGTTTGTATTTTAAATAGAGACAGGGTTTCGCCATGTTGGCCAGGCTGGTCTCGAACTCCTGACCTCAGGTGATCCACTTGCCTTGGCCTCCCAAAGTGCTGAGACCACAGGGGTTAGCCACTGCACTTCGCCCAAAGCACTGTTCTTGAAGCTACTGGTGTGTGGCCCCTACATGTCTCCCAAAGAGAAATCCCCAGAAGAGATGTATGTTAGGACCCACCCTGGCAGCCCAGATTCATTGCAGTAGTCCAGAAATTGTTGAAGAAATGAAAGAAATGGGGCCGGGCGCGGTGGCTCACGCCTGTAATCCCAGCACTTTGGGAGGCCGAGGCGGGTGGATCACGAGGTCAAGAGATCAAGACCATCCTGGTCAACATGGTGAAACCCCGTCTCTACTAAAAATACAAAAAATTAGCTGGGCATGGTGGTGCGTGCCTGTAATCCCAGCTACTCAGGAGGCTGAGGCAGGAGAATTGCCTGAACCCAGGAGGCAGAGGTTGCAGTGAGCCGAGATCACGCCATTGCCCTCCAGCCTGGGTAACATGAGTGAAACTCCGTCTCAAAAAAAAAAAAAAAAAAAAAAAAAAAAAAAGAAATGAAAGAAATGATGGGGAAGGGTACACAGAGGAAAGTCTGAAACACCATGGAGAAAAACCCTTTCAGGTATTATGGAGGATCAAGAGTAGGGAAAACGCTTATTTGAGATTCAAATGGCATTAAGCTATCATCGAACACCCAGTAGAGGCTGAGCAAGGGGGCCAGGCATGAGTTCAGTAGATGAACTCACAGACGTGGAATCTGCAAATAAGGAGGATCAACTGTAATGAAAGTTAAGCACGGTGAGTATGAGACCCGCATGGTGCCATGAAGTTATACAGCAAGCAGGTCCGGTACCTGAGACTAGAAAGGAAATTCCTCCAAACTTGAAGCATGCATTTGATGGAGCCAAGGAGGGTAGCAAGGGAACGAGGGGGTACAGCGGTCAGTGAAAACAGCAAGGGCAAAAGCCCTGCAGGGAGACATTACAGGAACAGAGAAATTCAGCTAGAGAGTCTCCCAGGACCGCGGAACCCCTTTGGCCAAGGAGGTGGAACTCGTCAAAGAAGGAAGTGAGATGAAAACAGCAGGATACAGTGAAAGAAAAGATCCCAGAGAAAGACGAAACCTTAAAGCAGAGAGAGGAACCATCTCTTACCAAGCAGAGCTCAAACCTCACACGAGTTTCCAGAGGCTATGATTCCGGAAACCCGACCCAAGTATTCACCGCCACCCCTTCCTCACCTGTGCCCAGCCCGTGGGCCAGCTGCCTCCTCTTAGCTGTCACCCCTTCCTCACCTGTGCCCAGCCCGTGGGCCAGCTGCCTCCTCTTAGCTGTGTCGCGGGGCCTTTTGGTTTATAACTCTGTTCCCACTCCCTCTTCCCAGGACGACTCAGGGTCAGGTGAGAAGCCAACAAGATTCAGCTGCTATATACGATCTCTGGCTCTTCTTCCTCCAGGTCTAGATGATCACAGGATTATTCAGGACGGGAGGCAGAGTCGGGTTCTAATGAAAAACCATACTATCCTGAAGTAAAGGGAGTCATCCACTCCAGCAAAGAGTCACCGATGTGAGCAAGGCCTGTGATTACCCCTCCCACCACCTGAGAGACCTCACAGTGCAGTGAAAGATGAGAGGAAGAAAGAGTTGGTGAGACATTAGCATCACAATTGCCACCACGTATAGGACTGTTTGTTCTTCCAACCACAGGAAAAAGGCTCCTTCAGTCATTCCATCGTGAACACAAAGGATTTTCCACTGAAGTCAGAAACAAGACGAGGGTAGTCTTAACTCCACTGCTACTGAACATTCTGCTGGAGATGTTAACCAGTTATATCAACAGTGTTAACTAGTTTTAAACTCAAGTTATGGGCTTTAAATTGGCAATTGGGACACAATTAGAGAGAGGTATAATAATTAGAAATCAACAGGTAAAACTATTTGCAGGCCGGGCGCGGCGGCTCACACCTGTAATCCCAGCACTTTGGGAGGCCAAGGCGGGTGGATCACGAGGTCAGGAGATCGAGACCATCCTGGCCAACAAGGTGAAACCCCATCTCTACTAAAACTACAAAACTTAGCTGCATGTGGCGGCGTGTGCCTGTGATCCCAGCTACTTGGGAGGCTGAGGCAGGAGAATGCCTTGAACCTGGGAGGCAGAGGTTGCAGTGAGCCGAGATCATGCCACTGCACTCCAGCCTGGTGACAAAGCTAGACTCTGTC
>NW_016107505.1:1061176-1062409 GCF_001604975.1 Cebus imitator
AAAAAAAAAAAAAATACTATATTTGCAAACTTGATTATGTATCTGGAAAATGCAAAAGACTGCATGGGAAAACTCCTACCAACAACAGAAATTGGTAATACAGCAGGTAAGAAAATAAGTATTCAAAAATCAATAGACTTCAAATACCCAAACAAAAAATAAGAAACGATGAAAAAGAAAACCCCTATTTACTATAGCAAAAAAAAATTTGAAAGTAAAATACTTAAAAACTTAAGAAATATCCAAAACTCACATGAGAAAATCTATAAAATGTATTTTTGCAAGACCCAAAGTCGACTTAAGCCTTAAAGAAATAAATACCACATTTTTGCATGGAAAGCTCAACTTAAGAAATATGCCACTTCCCTCTAACACAAATACATCGTGGTTTTTCCTGGAGTTGCAGAGGTAGATTATAAAATTCAACTGGACAAATTAAATTCGTAGGAATAGCCTGGAAAATCCTGAAAAGAAAAAGGAGGAGGGACTAACCTAGCAGATAGTTTATAAAAATAGAATTATAATTTAATTATAATTAAAATATAGTACTGGCACATGTGCAAACAGACTGAGCAAAGGAACAGACTAGAAAATCCAGAAATAGAATTATTAACATATGTTATGCGTTAATAGAATTATATATATTATATATATAACATATAACAAATTTGATAAGTATTGCATCACTCGTGAGGGAAATTGATTTTTAATAAGCGTGGTGGCACTACATCTATGTCTTACATTACACAACACAATAATTTTCTTTTTTTTTTCCATTTATTTTATTGCACTTTAGGTTTTGGGGTACATGTGCAGAACATGCAAGATTGTTGCATAGGTACACACATGGCAGTGTGATTTGCTGCCTTCTTCCCCATCACCTACATCTGGCATTTCTCCCCTTGCTATCTCTCCCCAACTCCCCACCCCCCACCATCCCTCCCCTATTCCCTCCAGCTGACTCCAGTGTGTGATGCTCCCCTCCCTGTGTCCATGTGTTCTCATTGTTCAACACCCGCCTATGAGTGAGAACATGCGGTGTTTGATCTTCTGCTTTTGTGTCAGTTTGCTGAGAATGATGGTTTCCAGGTTCATCCATGTTCCTACAAAGGATACAAACTCATCGTTTTTGATGGCTGCATAATATTCCATGGTGTATATGAGCCACATTTTCCCTATCCAGTCTATCGTCGATGGGCATTTGGGTTGGTTCCAGGTCTTTGCTATTGTAAA
>NW_016107505.1:1062724-1109897 GCF_001604975.1 Cebus imitator
GTCTTGCTCTGTCTCCAGGCTAAAGTGCAATGGTTACAACTCGGCTCACTGCAGCCTCTGCCTCCCAGGTTCAAGTGATTCTCCTGCCTCAGCCTCCCAAGTAGCTTAGATTATAGGCATGTGCCCACATGCCCAACTAATTTTTTTTTTTTTTTTTGTATTTTAGTAGAGATGGGGTTTCACCATGTTGGTCAGGCTGGTCTCGATCTCCTGACTTCAAAGACTCCGCCTGTGTCGGCCTCCTAAAGGGCTGGGATTACTGGCATAGGCCAACACACTCAGCGTATGTCTAATCTATAAAGAGCTTTGAAAAATTACCAAAATGAAATGGAGAAATCAATAATGGTTTGTAAGCAAAGAAAAGCCAATGACTCTTAGCCATCTGAAAACATGCTGAATCTCCTATATAATAAAAGAAAGGAAAGTTCAAAATTATACGAAGTCTCATTACTTACCTATGAGGTGGCCAAAAATCCCCAGTGTTTGACAACATACTCTTGGCTATTTCCTGTAAACCTAATGAAAGTGATTTTACCTTTGACTTTCTCTCTGCTGATGTCTGAAAACACATCATCATAACCTGTGTGATATAAAATTTATACATATGCCGGGCATGATGGCACATGCCTGTAATCCCAGCAGTTTGGGAGGCTGAGGCAGGAGATTACTTGAGGCCGGAAGTTCAAGACCAGCCTGGACAACATAGTGATACCCTCGTTTCTACAGAAAATTAGCCATGAGTGCTGGCATGTAGCTATGGTCTCTTGAGTAATGCTGCTACTCGAGAGGCTGAGGCAGAAGATCCCTTCAGCCCAGGAAGCCGAGGCTGCAGTGAGTTATGCCAGAGGCGTGTGAACCAGAGCGACTCCATCTTGAATAGGAGCTGGGTAAAATGAGGCTGAGACCTACTGGGCTTCGTTCCCAGATGGTTAAGTCATCCTAAGTCACAGGATAAGATAGGAGGTCAGCACAAGATACAGGTCATAAGGACCTTGCTGATAAAACAGCTTGCAGTAAAGACGGCGGCCAAATCCCACCAAAACCAAGACAGTGACGGGAGTGACCTCCGGTCAGCCTCACTGCCACACTCCCACCAGTGCCATGACAGTTTACGAATGCCATGGCAACATCAGGAAGTTACCCTAGATGGTCTAAAAAGGGGAGGCATGAATAATCCACCCCTCGTTTAGCATATCATCAAGAAATAACCGTAAACATGGGCAACCAGCAGCCTCTAGGGCTGCTCTGTCTACGGAATCGCCATTTTTTAATTCCTTTATTTCCTAATAAACTTGATTTTACTATACTCTTTGGACTCGCCCTGAATTCCTTCTTGTACAAGATTCAAGAACCCTCTCTGGGGATCTGGACTGGGACCCCTTTTATGTAACGCTGCTACTCCAGAGGCTGAGGCAGAAGATCCCTTGAGCCCAGGAAGCCGAGGCTGCAGTGAGGTATGATCGCAGCGCTTCACTTCATCCTGGGCCATGGATCAAGACCCTGTCTCAAATATACATAAATAAAATAAAATAAAATAAAATTTTAAACTCATACATAAAAACTGCTGATATTCTATCATGAGTTGATACAAACTTGATAAAGTTGGTTATCTTGTGGGTTTTCATCCCTTCAACTATAGGTTTTTTTTTTTTTAATTCCTCAAGCCCATCCTTCCCAACCTCACCTCCCTTGCACTCTCTGCTGGTGAGTTTTCCTTTTCCCACAAGCTGTGTCTCTGGGCCTCCCTGAGACGGGGCCTGTTGTATGCGGGACCTATATCGGTCCCTGATGATACTGAGACCCCCCTTTGGCTCAATACAATTGTATTCCAAGTAGAAGAGATAAACATGTGAACAAGACTAGCCTGTGAATTACCCTAAATGTTTCCAAATGGGAAGTGGTGCTTGAGGACTGAATATGACGCTCAGTTCAGCCTTCTAATGAGCTTGGGAAGCTCTCTAAATTTTTAATTTTCTGTTGCTTCTTCTCGACCTAAGAGGCAAGGGAGAAGTTCCTTCACAAATCAGAAGCACCTGTAGGGCCAAGTCCTGCAGCCCATTAATTCTGAATCAAGGGCGCTACATGCTTCCCAATCAGGGCAATGCAGAGGAATTCTAGCCAGCCAGCCCCGGCCAATGGGACGAGAAGTTACCAGTTTCCTGAATTCCCCAGCACCTATAAGGGTTGGGGGGTGGGGCAGACCAAGTGATTTCTGCTTTGACAGGAAGGAGCTAGGAAGAGTAATTCTCTGCAGGGTGAGTTCTGTGTTGCTGTTTTGTGTTGTTCCTTTCTCTCTTCAACCTACTCTTCCTCGTCATCCACGTCCTGACAGTTACAATGGCAGACACTTGAGTTGGCCGCACCCGGTGGGCCCATATTGAAAATCAGGAGCGCTAGAGATTCAACAGTGAACGTTACCCACCCTCATTCATAAAACCCTTGCCAGTCTCTGAAACTGAGCTTTCCTGACTCCAAAGTGGAGTCAGGTAACTCACAGCACTCGCAAAATCCTAAGACCTGAAAGAGACGTTGTGGCGTCTCCAGGTGTCCAGAGGTCTAGGGTCGCCATTGGCTGATGCATTCAGAAAAAAATCACGATCGCTGTAGACACAAAGAAGAAACAGCAAGGTGCAGAGAAGCCTCCAGAATTAAGCAGCGCTGACTTTGAGATGCCCTCTGCAAGCATTCCTCTTCAAAAACGGCAGGTGTCTCTCACCCCCACTGCTCGGCTCCTGGGCTTAGGAATCCCATCAGGTTCCAAGTGCCAGTTCCCAACACTCACAGCTTGGGCTGAATGCACTTAACTTAGTTCAGCTTCACTTTTCTCCTTGGTAGAATGGACAAAAAAGGATTCATGGAATGTAATTATTTTTTTTTCCCCACCCAGGCTGGAAGGTAGTGGCCTGTTGTCAGCTCACCGCAACCTCCGCATCCCAGGTTCAAAGGATTCTTGTGCCTCAGCCTCCCTAGTAGCTGGGATTACAGGCACCTGCCACTATGCCCAGCTAATTTTTTGTGTGCTGCTCCTACCAGACACTCAATCTGCCAGCACCTTGATCTTGGACTTCTAGCCCCCAGAGCTGGGACAAATAAATGTCTGTTGTTAATAAGCCACTCAGTGTATGGTGTTAGTTACAGCAGTCCAAACAGACTAAGACGGACTGGCTTATGCCTATGGCACATGCACATATATCTGTAGGGTGCAGTTTTAGAAGTAGAACCACTGGGTTCCCTGGCAGCACACACATGATTGGTAGATATTGTTAAAAGGACTTTCAGAGTGCTTCCCCCTGCTTATGTTCCCTTCAGCAGTGAATGAGAGTAAAACAAAACAATGAAGTAATTGTCAACATCCTCCCTGGCCCTGCAAATTTCCTTTCTTTCTCCTTCCTTCCTTCTTTCCCTCTTTCCTCCCTCCCTCCCTTCCTCCCTTCCTTCCTTCCTTCTTTTCTTTCTTGTTTCTTTTTTGACACAGGGTCTTGCTCTGTCACCCAGGCTAGAGTACAGGGGTGCGATCTCAGCTCACTGCAACCTCTGCCTCCCAGGTTCAAGCGATTCTCCTGCCTCAGCCTCCCAAGTAGCTGGGATTACAGGTGCGCGCCTCCACACCCACCTAATTTTTGTATTTTTAGTAGAGGCAGGATTTCACCACGTTGGCCAGACTGGTCTTGAACTCATGGCCTGAAGTGACCCACCTGCCTTGGCCTCCCAAAGTGCTGGGATTACAGGCGTGAGCCACCGGGCCCAGCCAGCCCTGCAAATTTCTTAAAGCCGCAGCTCACCATGGCTGGAACATGGTCAGCAATGGTCATGCAGTAAATAGAGGTAGAAAATATGTGACTGGGTTAGGCGCCTCCATGCAGCGCCACCCACTGGACGGGAGGAGCACTAGCAAGAGTCAGCCTCCCAGGTGCCCTTCACCTTTGTCCGGGGAGCAAGCCCAGCTACTCTGGACTCACGGGAAGACTGAGTCGATTAAACAAGTTTATCCAGGGGCTTGGGTGTCAAATAAGTTATAAAGGGGGAAAGTGTTAAATTAGAAGGTATTGGCCAGGCACGGTGGCTCATGCCTGTAATCCCAGCACCTTGGGAGGCTGAGGTAGGTGGATCACTTGAGGTCAGGAGTTTGAGACCAGCCTGGCCAACATGGTGAAACTCTGTCTCTACTAAAAATACAAAAAAATTAGCCAGGTGTGGTGGTGGGTGCCTGAAATCTCAGCTACTTGGGAAGCTGAGGCAGGAGAATTGCTTGAACCCAGGAAGCAGAGGTTGCAGAGAGCCGAGATCGCACTATTGCACTCCAGCCTGAGGGCTGCTGTGAGACTCCATCTCAGACTATATAAATAAATAAGAAATAAAATAAGAAGCTATTACGGGAAGTTGGGGTGAGGGGGACAAAAACACACCCATGATCATTTTTTTCCCTTTTTTAATGTTTCTTTTAGAAATAGGAATAGATGTGCAGGTTTGTCATATAGGTAAATGTGTTATGTGGGTGGGTTTGTTGTACAGATGATCTGATCACCCAGGTATTAATCTCAGTACCCACTGGTTATTTTTCCTAATCCTCTCCCTCTTCCCACCCTCCAGCCTCCAATAGGCTCCAGTGTGTGGTATTCCCTCTCTGCGTCCATGTGTCCTCATCATTTAGCTTCCACTTATAAATGAGGACATGTGGTATTCAGCTTCCTGTTCCTCTGTTAATTTGCTAAGGATAATGGTCTCTGGCTCCATCTATGTTCCTGCAAAGGACATGGTCTCATTGTTTTTATGGCTGCATAGTGTTCAAGGGTGTATTTGTACCACATTTGTTTTATCCATTCTATCACTGATGGGCATTTAGGTTGATTCCATGTCTTTGCTATTGTGAATAGTGCGGCAATGAACATACACACGCATATGTCTTTAGAGTAAAATTATTTATATTCCTTTGGGTATATATCCAGTAATGGGATTGCTGAATTGAATGGTAATTCTCTTTTTAGGTCTTTGAGGAGTTGCCACTCTGTCATCCACAATAGTTGAACTACTTTACACTCCCACAGATAGTGTATAAGTGTTCTTTTTTCTCTGCAACCTTACCAGCATCTGTTGTTTGACTTTTTAATAATCACATTCTGACTGGTGTGAGATGGCATCTCATTGTGGTTTTGATTTGCATTTCTCTAATGCATGATCCATTTTTTACGAATAAAAACTTTGTTCAATTTGAAATCATGTTTAATCTCATGGAGTCTTCTAACCAACCATATATTTTCCAGATTTTAGCTTCATTGAATTATTTTACCTGCCTCTATTTTTCCTTTTTGCTAAACCTTTTATGAAGGCTTTGATATTTTGCTTGCCTCTTTCCCAAAAGGAGGCATAGAGAATAAAAACAACAAACAGTCCATTAGTCTAACAGACCAATCCCAAACACTCAATGCATCATCAGGTTTTCCATAGGGCAGAGAATCTTTGAAGAAAGGAGGTAAAGGGAGTACCTGGCACACAGAATGCTCTGCCAAGTAAGCACTAAATAAATCTGTCCTCTTGGGTGGTGTTTTCATCTTCTTGTTTTATTGTTCTATGTCTCCGCAGGTCTCATGTTTCTCTCTTCTGACTGGTTGTCTTTATCGTGGACGCCGAGGTGTTCTCTGCCTTGACTAAAGATGAGTGATGTGAATCCACCCTCTGACACCCCCACTCCCTTTTCGTCCCCCTCCACTCACAGTTCTTATCTTTCACCCTGGACATTGTCTTGCTACCCTGGCTCCCCGTGTGAAAATGGGGTCATGCTGTACATGAAGCATGTGAGCAAGGAGGAGCTACAATGGTTCAAGCAGTTCTTACTGAATGAGCTCAATGCTGGCACCGTCCCTGTCACCTGGGACCAGGTCGAGACAGCCAGCTGGGCAGAGGTGGTTCATCTCTTGATAGAGCATTTTCCTGGACGGCGAGCTTGGGATATGACTTGCAAAATCTTTGCCATGATGAACTATGATAACATGTGGGTTTGGGTACACAGGGAGATGAATGGTGAGTGTTGATCTGGTGGATAAAGTGGGGGTGGGCTTGGCTGCTGGGCAGCTAACTAAATATTCTACTCACTACCCCTGTCACCTACTGGCCATCTGGGAGAAAATGCAAACAGTGGAGGCAGATAACGGATCCAACCCAAAGGCAAAGGCTGCCATGTGGGCATATTTTTTTTAAAATAACTTAAGTGAATACTGCTTATATGACATGAACATTAAGTGAAGACATAGAGGGCCAGGCACAGTGGCTCATGCCTGTAATCCCAGAAGTTTGGGAGACTGAGGTGGGTGGATCACCTGAGGTCAGGAGTTCAAGACCAGCCTGATCAACATGGAGAAACCCCATCTCTACTAAAAATACAAAAATTAGCCAGGCGTGGTAGCAGGTGCCTCTAGTCCCAGCTACTTGGGAGGCTGAGGCAGAAGAATCACTTGAACCCAGGAGGTGGCGGTTGTGGTGAGCCAAGATCTGCCGTTGCACTCCATCCCCGGCATCAAGAGCAAAACCGTGTCTCAAACAAACAAAAAAAAAGAAGACATAGAGAAGTAAAAAGTAAAATAGTGGAAAAACGTGTGCTGTGGAAACAGTAGGCAGAAGAAAGCTGGTATAGCTAGTGTGATGTCCACAGTGTTATATACAAAGCAAGAGGGTTAAAGATTTTAAAGGCCATCTTGCAGCAACAAAGGGTCAGTCCCACAAGAGAATATTGTAATCCTAAACCTCATCTTCAATATGTATAAAGCAGAGCTGGACTACACTAGTCCCCTTATCTAAGGTTTTGCTTTCTGAAATTTGTTACCTATGGTTAATCATGGCCAAAAATAGGTGAGTACAGTAAAGTGAGATATTCTGAGAAAGAGAGACCACACTTACATACCATTTATGATAGTAGAGTATTATCATTGTTCTATTTTATTAATCTCTTACTATACCTAATTTATAATTTAAACTTTTATCATAGGTAGGTATGTATTTATTTTTTGTACACTGCACTCCAGCCCTGCTCTGTCGCCCAGGCTGGAGTGCAGTGGTGCGATCTTGGCTCAGCGCAGCCTCCGCCTCCTCAGTTCAAGCGATTCTCCTGCCTCAGCCTCCCAAGTAGCTGGAATTACAGGCACGTGCTACCACGCCTGGCTAATTTTTTGTAATTTTAGTAGAGATGGGGTTTCACCATGTTAACCAGGATGACCTTGATCTCCTAACCTTGTGATTCACCCTCCTTGGCCTCCCAAAGTGCTGGGATTACAGGCATGAGCCACCGTGACTGGCCTGCAGTGAGATATTCTGAGAGAGAGAGAGAGAGACCACATTTACATACCATTTATAATAGTAGAGTATTATAATTGTTCTATTTCATTATTATTGTTAATTTCTTCCTGTACCTCATTTATAATTTAAACTTTTATCATAGGTAGGTATGTTTTTNCCAGACAACTTTATCCTCTGTAATTTTCAGAACCTAATACCTTTTAAAGTCTTTTCTCAATATTTTACTCATTACTCTCTTGATTGCGTTGTTTATTTTTTCTATTTTGAGATGGAGTCTCATTCTCTCACCCAGTCTGGAGTGCAGTGGTGCGATCTCAGCTCACTGCAAGCAACCTCCACCTCCTGCGTTCAAGCAGTTTTCCAGCCTCAGCCTCCCAGGTAGCTGGGATTACAGGTGCACACCACCAGCCTGGCTAATTTTTGTATTTTTAACAGAGACAGGGTTTCACCATGTTGGCCAGGCTGGTCTTAAACTCCCGACCTTGGGTGATCCACCTGCCTCAACCTCCCAAAGTGCTGGGATTACAGGTGTGAGCCAATGTGCCCGGCCTAGGTATGTATCTTAAAAACAGCATCTGTATGGTTCAGTACTATGCACAGTTTCAGATATTCACTAGGGATCTTGGAATCTAAACCCTGCAGAGAAGGGGGGACTACTGTATTTTTTAAAAAGTACACAAATCCAGAAACATGACAGAAGATATGAACCCACCTCTCCCAATAGCTGATGCTGTAAGGAGTCCGTCTCATCAGCAAAAATGGAGAAGACATCAGCTCCACAATTTTAAACGTAAGCAGTAGGAGGGTGGCTGCCCTGTGTCTCCTTAGCCACTGTCACCCCAGCAGCTGGCTCAGCACCTAGCGTGTCATCGGTGCTCAAATATTAGATGGCTAGAGAATACTTGATTGCGAAAAGGGACTTTCTTCTGATAAGGCAGCCCAGGAAGTCCTCTTTGAGGAAGTGGCGCTAAGGTTCGGACCTAACACATGAGGAAATAGCTGATCATGTGAGGAGGAGAGAGTGTCAATGGAAAGGAAAATCAGAGGGGACGGAAACCTCATGGCTCAGTGATAGAGAAAATCTTAGTGTTTAACAGAAAATGTTAATGTTTACTAAAACCTGATGAAAGCACACAGAGAGCCCGGGCCTGGTGGCTGATTCCTGAAATCCCTGCACTTTAGGAGGGGGAAGCGGGCAGATCACCTAAGGTCAGGAGTTTGAGACCAGCCCAGCCAACATGATAAAACCTTGTCTCTACTAAAAGTACAAAAAAAAAAAAAAATTAGCTGGATGTGGTGGCAGGCACCTGTAATCCCAGCTGTTCGGGAGGCTAAGGCAAGAGAATCGCTTGAACCCAGGAGGTGGAGGTTGCTGTGAGCCAAGTTCACGCCACTGCACTCCAGCCTGGGTGACAAAAGCAAAACTTTGTGTCAGAACACACACACACACACACAGACACACACACAGACACACTTGATCTTCATTATTCATGGATTCTGTATTCGTGAATTTGCCTACTCACTAAAATGCATTTTTAACCCCAAAATCGATAACTGACAGCACTTGCAAGATCACTCCCAGGAAGCAAAGCGGCAGAAACATTGAGCTGACTTCCCAGCTGAGGTCAGACAAGGCGACGCTCTACCTTCTGGCTTCAGCTCTCACCCTGTAAGCCACAGTCATTTCCACGTCTATCTGGTGCCACAGTTTTGTGCTTTGAGTTGGTGGCTTTGCTGTTTAAAGTAGCACTCAGAAGTGTGCATTTCAGTGTTTCTCAGGGCAAGTAGGCTGTGCCGTGCCTTAGGGAGAGAACACACCTGTTAGATGAGCTTCCTTCAGGTGTGGTCGGCCATGAACTCAATGTTAATCAACAATATATACTAAATAAGGTGTCTTTAAACAAAAACATGTGTGAAACAAGTTTTTCTATTGATTAGTCAATGAAAATCTAGTAACCAGAGATTAGCAGGAAACGAACCATGTATTTTCTTGGGAGCAATGGTTCAGTATTAGCTAATGTGGCGTTCACAAGAATGTTACAGGGCAGAACTGCCATACGTAACAAGAATCAATGACTACATGTGTATGTGTATACATAGTTAGACACATGTACGTACACATATGTGCACACATACTTATTAAACTAGAGGTGCCTTGGTATTCTTGGGGGATTGATTCCAGGCTCTTCCTCAAGGGTACTGAAAAAATTCGTGGGTGTTTAACTCCTTCATATAAAATGGCATCCTATTTGCATAGAACCTGTACACATCCTACCACAGACTTAAAATCACTCTCCCTGAACAGAGGTGGTGAGAGGGTGAGACTCTTCATCCCTGTGGCCTCTCCTGCCTTAAAACGGCCATTGGCTCATGCTGTCCCTGCTACGAAGGTCCTATCATTCCCATGGGACAGCCTCCTTTTCTCTGTTCCAGACATTCTACCTACCTTGGAGCTAGGGGACTTGAATGCAGCAGAAACACAAGTGAATCTGCAGGAAAAAGAATCTGGTATGTGTCTGCGTCATAACAGACCCTCTGGTGGAAAAATGGGCTGTGGATTGGGTTGAGCTGCTCAGTTCCTAACACAAGGCAGATTGTAAGTTACCATACCCAGTGTCTCTTCTACAATCAGAACTTAAGCAAAAAGAGGCCAGGCATGGTGGTTCACACCTGTAATCCCAGCACCTGGGGAGGCTGAGGCGGGTGGATCACCTGAGGTCAGGAGTTCAAGACCAGCCTGAGCAACATGGTGAAACCCCATCTCTACTAAAAATACAAAAATTAGCCAGGCATGGTGGTGGGTGCCTGTAGTCTCAGCTACTCCAGAGGCTGAAGCAGGAGAATGGCTCGAACATGGGAGGTGGAGGGTGCAGTGAGCTGAGATCATGCCACTGCATTCGCAGGTGACAGAGTAAGACTCTTTCTCAAAAAAAGACACAAACCATTAGCTCAGGGGTCCCCAGCCCTTGGGCCATGTACCAGTCCCAGTCTGTGACTGTTAGGACCTGGGCCACACACAGGAGGTGAGTGGCCAATGCTTCCTCTGTACTTACAGCTTCTCCCCATCACTCACATAACCCCCGAGCTCCACCTCCTGTCAGATCAGCAGTGGCATTAAATTCTCATAGGAACCCAAACCATGTCGTGAACTGTGCACACGCAAGGGATCTAGGCTGTGCGCTCCTGAAAATCTAATGCCTGATGATCTGTCACTGTCTCCCATCACCCCTGGATGGGACTGTCTGTTTGCAGGAAAACAAGCTCAAGGTTCCCAGTGACTCTACGTCATACTGAATTGTATAATTATTTCATTATATATAACAATGTAATAATAAGAGAACTAAGGTGCATGCTAATGTAATGCACTTGAATCATCCCCAAATCACCTCCCGCCACCTGGTCCATGGAAAACTTACGTGCCACTTGGGGACCGCTTCAATAGAGTGTGTCTCTTCTCCCAGGTTTTTCTTTTTTTTGAGACAGAGTCTCACTCTGTTACCAGGCACCAGGCTGGAGTGCAGTGGCGTGATCTTGGCTCACTGCAGTCTCCGCCTCTCAGGTTCGAGCAATTCTCCTGCCTCAGCATCCTGAGTAGCTGGGACTACAGGTGTGCGCCACCACACCCAGCTAATTTTTGTGTTTTAGTAGAGATGGGGTTTCACCATGTTGGCCGGGATGGTCTCAATCTCTTGACCTCATGATCCGCCTGTCTCAGCCTCCCAAAGTGCTGGGATTGCAGGCATTAGCCACCGTGCCCGGCCCTTTTTTTCTTTTTTTTTTTAAACACAGTTTCACTCTGTCACCCAGGCTGGAGAGCAGTGGCGTGACCTCAGCTCACTGCAACCTGTGCCTCCTGGGTTCAAGCAATTCTCCTGCCTCCCCCTCCTGAGTAGCTGGGATTACAGGTGTGCACCACCACACCCAGCTAATTTTTGTATTTTTAGACATGGCAAGATTGAGGCTTAGAGAGTCTGACTGGCTCAAGGTCTTTAAGCTAATAATAAATAGACCTTGGGCCTCTAGAAAGCCTTCTCCTACCTGTCAGCCAGGGATCTAGTGAGAACCAGGCATCGTCTCTGTCTTTGTGAAGTTTATAGTTGAGGGAAGGAGAGAGGTAGGGAAGAAGAATAACAAATTGGGATGAAGGTTTGTGATAGATCTTATTAACTGTTTGCCCAAACAATTCTACCTTCTGTGTTAACAGAACCCAGTTTTATTTATGAATAACATGTGCCCAGCCCTATCGGGTTTTGCCATGTTGGCCAGGATGGTCTTGAACCCCTGACCCCAAGCGATCCACCCCCCTCAGCCTCCCAAAATGCTGGGATTACAGGCATGAGCCACGGCACCCGGGCCTCCCAAGTATTTCTGATTTGAATGCAGACAACACAGCTAACACTATAGCAGGTGTCTTCTCTCTGTGAGGCAAGACATACAAAGAAAGGGCTGAGGGAATTGTGATGCTGCCAGTCCTGAAACTATGGTGCCACTCGACCGAATTTCAACAGCCTTACGCCCGCCAGGCTTCTTGTATAGAAGGCAGTCCTTGTTTGTTTAAGGCATTTCAAGTTGAGTTTTCTGTTCGTTGCTCCTTCCTAAATGATGCAGCAGCATCAGGAAATGTATTTCACTTATGCAAGGGCCTCACAGGGCTTCAAGTGGACCCCGAGACTGGTGTTTTTTTCTTTTTACCGTTTTTTTTTTTTTTTTTTTTGAGATGGAGTTCTCACTCTGTGGCCCAGGCTGCAGTGCAGTGGCATAACCTTGGCTCACTGCAACCTCCGTCTCCTGGGTTCAGGTGATTCTCCTGCCTCAGCCTCCTGAGTAGCTAGAATTACAGGCTCCCACTGTCACTCCCAGCTAATTTTTTGTATTTTTAGTAGAGATGCGGTCTCACTATGTTGGTCAGGCTGGTCTCGAACTTCTGACATCAGGTGATCCGCCCACCTCAGCCTCCCAAAGTGCCGGGATTATAGGCGTGGGCCACCGCGCCCGGCTGAGGTGGTTTTCTTACTGCTCTGTTAGTTCCCACAATCAATTCTAATGTTGCACCCTTTATTTCTCTCCTCTCACAAATCTAGATAAAATATGGCACTACAAATGGAACGTGATAGAAAAGTGTTCTCCCATATGGGACAATTCAACGTGGCCCGGAAACTGCAGGGACTTCTTGTACCAAGGCGTGTGCAGACATGAGGAGTACTTACCGTGTCTGCTTCTGCCCAGGAGACCGCAGGGTAGGCAGCCCAGGACCGTGGTCATCCAGGGAGCTCCTGGGATTGGAAAAACAACCCTGGCCAAAAGGGTGATGTGTGAGTGGGCCAGAAACAAGTTCTACGCCCACAAGCCCTGGTGCGCTTTCTACTTCCATTGCCAAGAGATGAACCAGACAGCGGAGCAGAGCTTCTCGGAGCTGATGCAGCACAGGTGGCCCGGATCTCAGGACCTCGTGTCAAAGATTATGTCCAAACCAGACCAGCTTCTGCTCCTCTTGGATGGCTTTGAAGACTTCACATCTGCCCTCATTGACAGATCGGAGGATCTGAGTGAAGACTGGAGGAAGAAATTGCCTGGGTCTGTCCTGCTGAGCAGTTTGCTGAACAAAAGTATGCTTCCAGAGGCCACGCTGCTGATCATGATAAGATCTACCTCTTGGCAGACATTTCAGCCCTTGCTGAAGTCTCCCTCTCTCGTAACCCTTACGGGGTTTAATACGACGGAAAAAATCAAGTATTTCCGGGCCTATTTTGGACACACGAAGGAGGGAGAGGACGTCTTGAGTTTTGCCATGGAAAACACCATTCTCTTCTCCATGTGTCAGGTCCCTGTGGTTTGCTGGATGGTCTGTTCTTGTCTGAAACAGCAAATGGAGAGAGGACACGAGCTCACACAGGCATGTCCAAACGCCACCTCTGTGTTCGTCAGGTATCTTTCTAGCTTGTTATCAATCAGAGCTGAGAACTTTTCCAGAAGGACCCACCTCCAACAGCTAGAAGGTCTGTGTGGCTTGGCCGCAGATGGTGTGTGGCACAGAAAATGCATGTTTGGTAAAAAAGATCTCGAAAGAGCAAAGATGGACCAGACGGGAGTCGCCACGTTCCTTGGCGTGAATATTCTTCGGAGAATTGCAGCTGAGGAGGACCGCTATGCCTTTACCCTCTTGATTTTTCAGGACTTTTTTGCGGCCTTGTTTTATGTTCTCTGTTTCCCACAAAGACTCAAAAACTTTCATGTTTTGAACCACGCAAATATCCAGCACCTGCTAGCGGGTTACTGCGGAGGCAAACACTCTCTCTCACACATGGGGCTTTTCTTATTCGGCCTTCTAAACAGGGCCTGCACTCCCATCGTGGAACACTCGTTCAGATGCAGGGTGTCTTTTGGAAACAAGAGGAAACTGCTGAAAGTCATCCCTCGGTTGCATAAATGTGACCCACCTCCTCCGTGCTGTGGGGTTCCACAGTTATTCTACTGTCTGCATGAAATCCAGGAGGAAGCCTTCATGTGCCAAGCCCTAGATAGTTATCATAAAGCTGTTTTGAGAATTGTCAAGAATAAAGACATTCAAGTGTCTGCTTTTTGCCTTAAGCACTGTCGAAATTTGCAGGAGATGGAGCTGGCTGTCACCCTGAACTTCGTGAACGTGTGGAAGCTCAGCTCCGGTTCCCATCCTGGCTCTGAGTAAGTGCTTCCATCTCTCCTTGGGTAGCCCACCCTACCGGGGGGTGGGAGGAAGCGGGGGCTCGGCTACAGGCTCCTGGGCGTTTAGGGGTCAATCCGCAAACATTTCTGATCTCTTCCCTAGTCCAGTTTGTGCAGTACTTCTGTTGTGGGTGGTTTTTTTGTTTTTTTGGGGTTTTTTTTGACAGAATATTGCTCTATTGCCCAGGCTGGAGTGCAGTGGCACAATCTCAGCTCACTGCAACCTCCGCCTCCTGGATTTAAGCGATTCTCCTGCCTCAGCCTCCCGAGTAACTGGGATTACAGACAGGTGCCACTGCACCCAGCTGATTTTGCCATTTTTAGTAGAGACAGGGTCTCACCATGTTGGCCAGGCTAGTCTCGAACTCCTGACCTCAGGTGATCTTCCCGCCTCGGCCTCCCAAAGTGCTGGGATTATAAGCATGAGCCACTGTGCCTGGCCAGTACTTCTGTTTTTGTTTGTTTGTTTGTTTGGTTTTGTTTTGTTTGGTTTGGTTTTGAGAGGGAGTCTTGCTCTGTTGCCAGACTGGAGTGCAGTGGCGCAATCTTGGCTCACTGCAACCTCCGCCTCCTGGGTTCAAGAAATTCCCCTGCCTCAGCCTTCCGAGCTGCTGGGACTACAGGTGCATGCCGCCACACCCAGCTAATTTTTCATATTTTAGTAGAAACTGGGTTTCTCCATATTGGCCAGGATGATTTCGATCTCCTGACCTCGTGATCCACCCACCTCAGTCTCCCAAAGTGCTGGGACTACAGGTGTGAGCCACCATGCCCTACCAGTACTTCTGTTTTGAGACAAACGTGTATCTACGGTGACTAGCTGTCCCAGTTTGTTTAGCATCCAGGAGATTTCTGGGATCCAGGACTTTCAGTTTTACTGCCAGGACTAAAAGTGTTCCTGGGATATAGGACTTCCCTTGCTAAACCTGGGAGAATCCTGCGCATAGTGAGACATGCTGTTCACCCTCCTTGCCTCAGTCCTGCATGCACATATACATGGAACCTTGCTTCATCTATCCCTCCTACTTTTTTTTTTTTTTTGGACACAGAGTCTCTTTCTGTCACCCAAGACTGCAGTGGTACAGTCATGGCTCACTGCAACCTCCACCTCCTGGTCTCAAATGATTCTCCCACCTCAGCCTCCCAAGTATCTGGAATCACAGACATGCACCACTATGCCTGGTTAATTTTTTTTTTTTTTTTTTTGTAGAGAAGAGGTTTCCCTACATCACCAAGGCTAATCTCCAGCTCCTGGCCCCAAGCAACCTTCCCACCTTGGCCTCCCAAAGCACTGGAATTACAGGCGGGAGACACTGTGCCCAGCCTCCCTCCCACCTTTGTGTATCAGAAGCTTTTGGTCTCAAGTAAAGTGCTCTCCAGTGGAACTTAACGTGATGATGGAAACATCCTGTGTCCGTCTTGTCCAATGTGGGAACCACTGGCTACATGCAACCACTGAGCTCTTGGAATGTGGCTGGTGTGACCAAGCAAAGGAATGTTTAAGTTAGATTTAATGTTAATGAATTTAAACGTAAATAGCTACCGTATCGGGCAGCACACCTCTACAGCATCTTTTTCCTTAAGTAAAAACATCTTTTCCATCTTGAATTAAAAGAAACAGACTGGGTGCGGTGGCTCACACCTGTAATCCCAGTACTTTGGGAGGCCGAGGCAGGTGGATCACTTGAGGCCAGGAGTTCAAGACCAGGCTGGTCAACATAGTGAGATCCCATCTCTACTAAAAATACAAAAATTAGCTGGGCGTGGTGGTGGGCACCTGTAATCCCAGATACTCAGGAGGCTGAAGCAGGAGAATTGCTTGAACCTGGGAGGCGGAGGCAGAGTGAGCTGTGTTCAGACTATTACACTCCAGCCTGGGTGGCAGAGTGACCCCCTGTCTCAAAAAAACAAATAAAAATTAAAAATAAAAGCAACTTCCTTTTTTCCAAGTCATGGGAAAATACAGGGCTCTTACTTGAGGCCATGTGTCTCCCCGGAATGACATGAAAAGTCTCGCGATGGTTTTTCTGAGTGTTTCATTTAAATGAGGATGTCTTAGAGTCACCAGAGACCTATGGCCCTAACCAGGGTTGAGAGCACCAGCCCTGGGTTTCCTGGTCGGTTTTCTCTGGTTTAACGATGAGGCGTTGGCTCTTCTTTCTCCCGTGTAGAGCACCAGAGAGCAATGAGCTCCTTCACTGGTGGCAAGACTTATGCTCTGTGTTTGCCGTGAACAAGAAGCTGGAAGTCCTGACTCTGACCAGCAGTGCTTTACAGCCTCCTTTTCTGAAGGCTCTTGCTGCCGCACTGAAGCACCCTCAGTGCAAACTTCAAAAGCTACTGTGAGTATGACACACATCCCACTGGAAGGAATTCTGTGGAGAGCGTCTGTTTCCATCCACTTTCTTCCTTCCCTCTCCACTCACACTAGACTTCCCGAAGGCAACATGTCCAGCCTTGGGTGGAGGGTGCGGGAGGATTGAGTCGTGGGGTGCTCGGTGGGGGAAACCACAAACTGGAGCCAGCCTGCCAGCTTGACCTGTCACTAAGTTCTATTAGGTAGGTGCAAATGTAATTGTGGTTTTTGCCATTAGTGGCAAAAACTACAAAAGCTACTGTGAGTATAACACAAATCCCACTGGAAGGAATTCTATGCAAGGAAGTCTTTGCCATTGGTGGCAATAACTGCAATTACATTTGCACCAGCCTAATACCTCTGTGTCATTAAGTGAGTCATGTATACCATGAGTCATGGGATTCCTGGCACCTCCCTGGTGCACTTCAACGCATCCCTCCATCAAATGATCAGCCCGGTGCCGTGGCTCACACCTATTTGCTTCAGCTCGGGTGTTCAAGACCAGTCCCAGCTACTTGGGAGGCTGATGTGGGAGGATCACCTGAGCCCAGGAGGCAGAGGTTGCAGTGATGGTGAGCCCTGATCGGGTCACTGCACTCCAGTCTGGGCGACAGTGAGACCCTGTCTCAAAACAAACAACAATAAATAAAACTAAATGACCATTATGACAGGAAGAGTAAGCATAGTCCTGCATGAAAAGCCTGTAGGACCATGCCTGAAGCGGGATCAGCACTGCATAACCCAGGGTGAGGTTGTTACTCTGGAGGGACATCGCCTTACAGAAGCCATGTGCTATCTAAGCACTGCGTACAGTTCACCGCTGTGTTCCTCTGAAGTGTTGATATGTACTATAATTCCCTTTTTTTGAGACAGAGCCTTACTCTGTTGCCCAGGCTGGAGTGCAGTGCTGCAGTCTCAGCTCACTGCAACCGCCCCCTCCCAGGTTCAAGTGATTCTCCTGCCTCAGCCTCCAGAGTAGCTGGGATTACAGGCATGCACCACCGTGCCCAGCTAATTTTTGTATTTTTAGTAGAGACCGGATTTCACCATGTTGGCCAGGCTGGTCTTGAACTCCTGACCTCAAGTGATCTGCCTGCCTCAGCCTCCCAAAGTGCTGGGATTTCAGGGGTGAGCTGCCATGCCCGGCCCCCATTTTTTAGCAAAGTGAGAGCTGGAGAGGTTAATCGATTTGTCTGAGATACTGTCTGACAAGCCTTCAGAAAGCACTCCACCACAGACGGCCTGGAGTTCATCTTCTTCAGTCACACTCTGTGCTTGTCTAACACACCACCATCAGCAGTGCCCTGCGTGGGGTAAGCCTCACCAGAGACGGCACGTTTGAACTGGGTTGGGAAGGATGAGATTTACATGCAGGAGGGGAAACACTATTTCATTTTTTGTTTCAGGTGGGTTCTTGCTTTCCTGCCCAGGCTGGAGTGCAGTGGCAACATCATGGCTCACTGCAACCTTGACCTCCTGGGCTCAAGCAATCCTCCCACCTCAGCCTGCCAGGTAGCTCGGACCACAGGCATGTGCCACCATGGCACAGCTGATTTTTTTTTAATGTTTTATAGAGACAAGCTCTCCCTATGTTGTCCAGGCTGGTTTCAAACTGATCTGAGGTGATTCACCTGTCTCAGCCTCCCAAAGTGCTGGGATTATAGGTGTGAGCCACCACAACCAGCCACTATTTTGAATGAGGTAAGAATGAACATGTATGCAATGCCTACTGTCTGCTAGGCTATCTTAAGTCCTTAGCATATGAATGCTCTTAAGACTCACCCCAAGAAGTAGGTGTCCTTTTTTCACGGATGAAGACAGCGAGGCATGAGTTGCATCATTACTAAGCAGTAAAATCTGGCTCCAGAATCAGTTCTCTTAGCCACTACTCCACACTCTATCTCTCCAGGGTTTTTAAGATCCAAAAACCCAATAATTCGCTTTGTGAACCCCTGGCCCCTTCCTTGACATAAGCCACCAGGCATCACATGAGCCCTGGCCATTATCAGATATATTTTCTCTCCTATTACAATAGCTGTTATTCGCTCCTGCTCACAAGGGCCTACTATGTGACAAGCACTGGGCTGAGAATTTAATGGGATTAATTCTCACAGCCATCCTAAGGAGAAAATGTCTTACGCGCTCCCTTGTAGACCTGAAACTGAACTTCAGAGAGATTAAGAGACTTGTGTAAGATGGCGTAATAAGGGATGTTGAGCTGAGATGAGAACTCAGTGTTTTTTTTGTTGTTGTTTTGTTTTTTTTTTTGAGACAGAGTCTCTCTCTCTCTCTTGCCCAGGGTGGAGCACTGTGGCGTGATCTCGGCTCACTGCAGCCTCCGTCTCCTGGGTTCAAGTGATTCTCCTGCCTCAGCCTCCTAAGTAGCTGGGACTACAGGCACGCACCACCACACGTGGCTAATTTTTGTATTTTTAGTAGAGATGGGGTTTCACCTTGTTGGTCGCGATAGTCTCTAACTCCTGACCTCCTTATTCACTGGCCTTGGCCTCCCAAAGTGCTGAGATTACAGGCATGAGCCACTCTGCCTGGCCAAGAACTCAGTTCTGAATTCTGTGTTGCACAAAAGGACCCCCTCCTTATGGACTGATTAAATGTATAAGAACTAGTTAGCCACCTCCATGGTAGTAATGGTGTCACGGATGTGTGCATACACCCAGACTCATCAAGTTGTATACGTTAAGTGTATGCAGGTTTTTCTTTATCAATTATACCTCAAGAAAATTGTTATTAAACAACTAATTAGCTGAAGGGGAAAGAGATTCAGAAGTGAACACAAGCATTGGAGGTGCAGGGCAAATCTGTGTTGCTGATTTTAGAAAAGGAGCATGATGACCAGGTGCAGTGGCTCACGCCTGTAATCCCAGCACTGTGGGAGGCCGAGGCGGGTGGATCACAAGGTCAAGAGATCGAGACCATCCTGGTCAACATGGTGAAACTCCGTAGAGAACGTTAGCTGGGCATGGTGGTGCGTGCCTGTAATCCCAGCTACTCAGGAGGCTGAGGCAGGAGACTTGCCTGAACCCAGGAGGCGGAGGTTTCGGTGAGCCGAGATCATGCCATTGCACTCCAGCCTGGGTAACAAGAGTGAAACTCCGTCTCAAAAAAAGAAAAAGAAAAAGAAATATAACTAAAAATTTTAAAACAGGAAGAGCATGATTTTAGGATAGTGTGGGGAAAAAAATTCCTCTGAATCCTTCAGGAATAGGATGACCTTCCCTTTGCTTTAGGAAAGACCTCATAGACCTCAGCCTGATACAATTCCCATCCTGTTAGTCATTCAGGCTCACTTACAGTTTTCCCACGATAGGACCCGAATAATCACACATTTGTGTCACTCTTCAATGGCCTGAACTCAGTTGTAAACCCCCCGAGGGTGGGATGGTGCCTGTCCCACATGCAGCTGTAGCTTCAGGGAGCCTTATTTGTGAGGCCACAGAATTCCATGACCCTGGATGGGACCCTATTACAAGGAGACACTTTCCCTCTCCAGCTTACGGCGTGTGAATCGCACCGTGTTGAACAAGGACTTAATCAGTGTTTTGATGGGGAGCAAGCACCTGAGATACTTGGAAATACAACACGTGGAAGTGGAGTGGAAGGCCATTAAGCTTCTCTGCACAGCGCTGAGATCCCCACGGTGCCATCTGCAGTGTCTCAGGTGAGATTTGAGATGGGGATCGAGCGGGAACCAGGGTAGTTGGATGGTCTTTTCAGGGGTGGTGACGAAAGGCTCAGCTTTCCCCTCTCCTTTCCTTTGATCTGCTGTCAGCTTTGTTCGACTTTAAAGGTACAATTTGACCATGCTCTAGACCTGTCTGAAACCAGGAAGCCTGAGCCCCAGCAGTGAACTGGAGCAGCTCCTGCTGGATTGCAAGAGCTGGATGTTTCCTAACTGTTTATTTCAATCTTCGTGGGTACATAGTAGGTGTGTACATTTATGGGATACATGAGATGTTTTGGCACAGGCTTGTAATGTGAAATAATCACATCTTGGAGAATGGGGGATCTAGCCCCTCAACATTTATCCTTTGTGTTACAAATAATCGATTTATACTTTTAGTTACTTTAGAATATACAATTTATTATTAAGGGGTGGGATTACAGGCATGAGCCACCATATCCGACCCCCCAAAAAATTTTTAATGGTCAAAAAACATCATTAAAAGAATAATTTATGCTGAAAATTATATTAAATTCATGTTTCAGTGTTCATAATGTTTTATTGGAACACAGTTGTATCCATTTGTTTACCTATGAGTTCTTTTAGAATGTATAACTTATTTAGTTAATTTAGAATGTACAATTTATTATTGAGTTAATTTAGGATGTACAATTTATTATAATATTTCCTCTGTTATGCTAGCAAATACTAGGTCTTATTCTTTTTTTAACCTGTTAACCTATTTATGCCTCAGGCTACAATTTTTCTTTTTAATTTTTTCAATCAGACCTTGGTGATGACCTTGAGCAGTGGGATATAAATAACTCCCACATGCTTAGTGTTCCAGTTATGGAAGTCTAGGCATAAACGGTTTTAACCGTCCTGACCTTCCCCTGCCCCCGACCCGCCCACTACCCTTCCCAGCCTCTGGTAACCATCCTTCCACTCCCTATGTCCATGAGTTCAATTGTTTGATTTTTAGATCCCACAAATAAGTTTGTCTTTCTATGCCTGACTTACTTCACTTAACAGGATGATCTCCAGTTCTATCTATGTTGTTGCAAATGACTGAATCTCATTCTTTTTCATGGCTGAATAGTACTCCATTGTGTATATGTACCACATTTTCTTTATCCATTTGTCTGTTGATGGACACTTAAGTTGTTTCTAAATCTTAGCTATTGAGAACAGACATCATGGGAATGCAGACTTCTCTCTGACAGGCTGATTTCCTTTCTTTAAGATATATTTCCAGCTGTGCATTGCCAGATCACATGGCAGTCTGCAAGAGCTAATTTGTAATCATTGGGGAATTTCGTGAACCAATTGTTAAACAACATTTAAAAAAATTAAATTATGGGCTTACAAGTATATTAAACAACAAAAGTCAGAGGTTATCAAAATGCATCATTTTCTAATTATTTTACTGTTCATTGTTATGACTGCTAGGGTTCAGCAAACTTTTTCTATGACATGCCAGATAAGAAACACTTTTGGCCTCTGGGGCCATGCTGTCTCTGTCATGAAGACTGCACTCTACCACCGTAGTGCCAAGGCTGCCAGAGCTCGTACGTAAACAAATAGTTACAGCTGTGTTCCAATAAAACTTTATGAACACTGAAATGTGAATTTAATATAATTTTCATATGTCACAAAATATTATTCTTTTTTGGGGGGCAGACACAGGGGCTCACGCCTGTAATCTTAACCCTTTGGGAGGCCGAGGCAGGTGGATTACCTGAGGTTGAGAGTTTTAGACCAGCCTGGTGAACATGGTGAAACCCCCGTCTCTACTAAAAATACAAAACTTAGCTGGGTGTGGTGGCGTGCACCTGTAATCCCAGCTACTCAGGAGGCTGAGGCAGGAGAATTGCTTTAACCCGGGAGGCGGAGGTTGCAGTAAGCCAAGATCACACCGTTGCACTCCAGCCTGGGCGACAGAGCAAAAACTCCATCTCAAAAAATATACATAGAGTGCTTTTTTTCTAAAACATTCTTAGTTGGTATGCCATAGACAACCATGTGGCACTCCAAAGGAGGCCCACAAGCCACAGCTTGCCAGCTCCTGAGCAGTGCCCTGGGGGCTGCTGCCGCCTGCCATACCCATTTGATGCAAACACGATGTCACGGTGCACTGCTCCTCACTCAGTGACCTCGCACTGTGAGCTGAACACCAGCCACGGTGGAGGCATTTACCCCACAGGTAGTGGTAAACACTGCACATCAGGACTTCCTTCTCAAGAACGTCAGTGGTTAAACACTTACCGCCATGCACCTACTCGGACTCCATTTTTTTGGGATTGTTTATCTTAATAGGTTTTAGGGTGCAGGTGGTTTTTGGCTATGTGGATAAGTTCTTTAGCAGTGGTTTCTAAGATTGTAGTGCGCTCATCACCCCAGCAGTGTACACCTTATCCCATAGGAAGTCTTTTATCCCTTGCCTCCTTCCAACCTTCACCCCAACCACAAGTCTCCAGAGCCTGTTATATCATTCTTATGCCTTTGCATTGTCATAGCTTAGCGCCCACCTATAGGTGAGAACATACGATGTTTGGTTTTCCAGCCCTGAATTACTTCACTTAGAATAATGGCCTCCAGCTCCATCCAAGTTGCTGCAAGAGACACCTTTCATTTTTTTTTTCAAGGCAGAGTTTTTTGCTTTTGTTGCCCAGGATGGAGTGCAATGGCGTGATCTCGGCTCACCACAACCTCCGCCTCCCCAATTCAAGTGATTCTCCTGCCTCAGCCTCCCAAGTAGCTGGGATTACAGGCATGCACCACCACGCCTGGCTGATTTTGTATTTTTAGTAGAGATGGGGTTTCTCCATGTTGGTCAGGCTGGTCTTGAACTCCCAACTTCAGGTGATTCACCTGCCTCGGCTTCCCAAAGTGCTGAGATTACAGGCATGAGCCACCACACCCAGCCCATTTCATTCCTTTTTTATGGCTGAGTAATATTCCATGTTGAGTATAGACCTTATCCACTCTTTGGTCAATGGGTACTTGGGTGGGTTCCCTATCTTTGCACCTGTGAATGGTCCTGCTATAAACATGCATGTGCAAGTCTTTTTCATGTAAGTACTTCTTTTCCTTTGTGTAGATACCCAGTAGTGAGACTGCTGGATCGAATGGTAGTTCTACCTTTAGTTCAGACCCCAATTTCCAGCCTTGCTGTGTGTGAACGTTCTCTCAACAGAATTTGTCTGACCTCTCGTTTTGTTTTCATCTGCCAACGTTGCCCCTTTACATTCACCAGAACTGAATGCAGCTTACAGGTAATCTCTGCATCTCATTACCTCACTTGCACAGAACAGAAAGTTCAGGTGCCCGGAACCTGGAGGTGGTAAGCACAGTGCCTCACTGAATGCCTTTATATAAACAGCCCACCTTGAGGCCGAAATCCAGCCTGAGAAGACAGTGGCTGTGGGGCTCAGGAAAAGTGCTCTAGTGCCACTGGATTTCAGTTTTTCACCTTGATGATGAGTGGCAAATAAATGCACTAAGTGTCAGGAGAAATAAGCCTTGAGCTCTATTGCACAGCAGGGTGACTCTAACTAATAATAATGCATTGTTTATTTCAAAGTTGCTAAAGGAGTAGATTATTAACATTCTCGCTACAAAAAATTAAGTTGGTGAGATGATGGATATATTAATTAGCTTGATTGACTCTTTCTATCATGTACACATCAATGAAAATATTACACTGGACTCCATAAATATACACGACTATCATTTTCCAGCTTTTTTTGAAGTTTGTATTTCAAGGAGCTGAATGGAGATAGTTAGAGCTCAGTTGTTTCTGTAATCCAGTTGATTACAGCCCCAAGAGCGTGCTGTTTTCTGCTGATCATTTGGTAGGAAATTCCTGAGCTTGATGCAGGGGCACTGGCCAGAAAGTTGGAAATAACCCCCAGGTCTCTGCTGTGCACACTGAGATGGGAGGCGGTGGGGTCCAGGTGGCTCTGTGAGAACCATTTTCCCTAGAGCTGTGGCTCAGCACCTGTGTCTGGTTTCTGCAGGTTGGAAGACTGCTTGGCCACCCCTAGAGTTTGGACTTATCTTGGCAATAATCTTCGAGGTAACAGACATCTGAAGACTCTCATGCTAAGAAAAAACTCCCTGGAGAACTGTGGGGCATATTACCTGTCCGGGGGCCAGCTGGAGAGGCTGTTGTAAGTCTCCCTTCTGTGGCTATGCTTGTGGTCGTGGTTGTGGTGGTGGTTTGTTAGATTTAGTGCTTCTGTGAGAAAAGTAGTCATAGAGGAAGGTACACGTCTAGGAAGAAACCTAAGTCTTGTGATTGATATAATTCTATAGATAGGTCAATAAGGGTCCAGCCAAGAATGAAAGAGAAATAACCTATCTACATAGAATTATGGATTTATATCCAATATCCAGTAATATATCAAGTATAATGAGCCCTGTGTAGCCATCATCCCGTTTCTGAAATAGAACTCTTCAGTTCTGTTTTCCCCTGTCCTCACGGGTTTTATCGACCCTGCCCCCGACCCCACTGTGAAGACATAGTGAATCAGGCTGCTCAGGCTCCTTAATTTATGTATAGTATTAACATTACTACCCATGTGTCCTTAAACAGGCATCACATCGTTTTGCATTGCTTTGAATTTTACATAAAAGAGCCAGGTGCAGTGGCTCATGCCTGTAATCCCAGCACTTTGGGAGGCCAAGGTGGATGGATCACCTGAAGTCAGGAGTTCAAGACCAGCCAATCCAACATGGTCAAACTCCGTCTCTACTAAAAACACAAAAATTAGCCAGGTGTGATGGCACATGCCTGTAATCCCAGCTACTCGGGAGGCTGAGGTAGGAGAATCGCATGAACACAGGAAGCAGATGTTGCAGTGAGCCAAGATCTCGCCACTGCACTCCAGCCTGAATGGCAGAGTGAAACTCTGTCTCAAAAATTTTTTTTTTACATAAAAGAATCACCTGTGATGTGTTCTTTTCCTGATCTGTATCTTAGTGTTCATCTGGTTAGTTGCTTCTGTAGTTAATTCCTCTTCACTACAGAATGATATTGATATGAATATCCAAGAATTTAGTTATTCATTCTACCCAGCTGAGGTTTGGGCTGCTTTCAATCTTAGCTACAGACAGACACACACATGCACACACACACGCACATGCACACATGCTGTGATGAATATTCTAAGAACAGAATTGGTGGGCCGTGGAGCATTCATCTTCAATTTTACCATGTTTGTTTCCATAGTGTACCCATTGGCCAGAGCAATGGACAGTGCCCCAAACTCCACATTCTTAACCAAGTCTTGTAATTATTGTATTTTTGTTGCCATTTTTGTCAATCTGTTCAGCAGGAAATGGTACCTTATTATATTAATTTGCATTTTCTTGATTACTAGTGACTATTTTTTAATAATCTGACTGTTCATCTTAGTTTATCTAATTTACATGTCTTCTCATGTATTTAATGCATCTTTCCTTTCTTATAACTTCTGAAATTATGTCTCTTCCTAAGCCATCTCCATTGTCTGCTATTTATTCTTTGATTATTGATGGTCTCTTTCTCTTCCCTCTTAATCCCATGTATTTATTTTCTATTTTTAATTTTTTTTTTTTGAGTTGGAGTCTCACTGTGTTGCTCAGGCTGGAGTGTGGTGGTGTGATCTCAGCTCACTGCAACCTCTACCTCTCAGGTTCAAGTGATTCTCCTTCTTCAGCCTCTTGGGTAGCTGGGATTACAGGCACCCACCACCACACCCAACAAATTTTTGCATTTTTAGTAGAGACAGGGTTTCACCATGTTGGTCAGGCTGGTCTCGAAGCCCTGACCTCAGGTGATCCGCCTGCCTTGGCCTCCCAAAGTGCTGGGATTACAGGCATGAGCCACTGTACCCGGTCTTTTTTTTTTTTTTTTTCAGTTTTTAATCTTTTATTTCAATAGTTTTGGGGGAACAGGTGGTGTTTGGCAACATGAATAAGCTTTTTCTTAGTGGTGATTTCTGGGTGTGCCCAACACCCAAGCACTGTATACCATACCCAATGTGTAGTCTTTTATCCCTTGAAATCCCCCATCATTTCCCCCGAGTCCCCAAAGTCCAATGTATCATTCTTATGCCTTTGCGTCCTCATAGCTTAGCTTCCACAGGAGTGAGAACATACCACATTTGGTTTTCCATTCCCCAATTACTTCACTTAGAAAAATAGTCTCCAATTCCACCCAGGTTGCTACAAATGCCATTATTTCATTCCTTTTTATGGCTGAGTAGCATTCCATGGTGTGTGTGTGTGCATCACATTTTTTTAATCTACTTGTTGGTTAATAGGCATTTGGGTTCCATATTTTTGCAATTGTCAATTGTGCTGTTATAAACATGCATGTGCAAGTATCTTTTTCATATAATGACTTCTTTTCCTCTGGGTAGATACTCAGTAGTTGGATTGCTGAATAAAATGGTAGATCTACTTTTAGTTCTTTAAGGAATCTCCACATTGTTTTCTGTAGTGGTTGTACTAGCTTATATTCCCACCAGTGGTGTAAAAGTGTTTCCTTTTCACTGCATCCATGCCAATACCTATTTTTTTATTTTTTGAATATGGCCATTCTTGCAGGAGTGAGGTGATATCACATTGAGGTTTTGATTTGCATTTCTGTAATATGGAAAAAATCAAGCATTTTTCCATATACATTTTGGCCATTTGTGTATCTTCTTTTGGGAATTGCGTATCTTCTTTTGTGAATTGTCTATTCATGTCTGTAGCCCATTTTTTGATGGGTTTTTTTTTTTTTTGCTGATTTGTTCTTTGTAGATTCTAAATATTAGTCCTTTGTCAGATGGTTAGATTGTGAAAATTTTCTCCCACTCTGTGGGCTGTTGACTCTGCTGATTATTTCCTTTGCTGTGCAGAAGCTTTTCAGTCTAATGATTTTCTTGATCCACAATTCTTTCACCCTGCCATTCCCACATCAAAGCTGCTGTCCTTTCCTTTAAAGCTTGGAAGTCCTGAATGGTGATGACAGAGGTGTGAGGATGCTTCTGTGTTCAGAGGGAGAGCCCCGACTGAGGTGACCACTCCTCTGTGTGAGAGAAAGACCTGTCTCCATTCAGTCACCTGTGTGCTTCTCTCCCATAGGATAGAGAACTGCAACCTTACAGAGCTTACTTGTGAAAGCCTTGCTTCCTGTCTCAGGCAGAGTAAGATGCTGACACACCTGAGCCTGGCGGAGAATGCCTTGAAAGATGAAGGGGCCAAGCATATTTGGAAAGCTTTGCAACACTTGAGATGTCCTCTGCAGAGGCTGGTGTAAGTCCAAGAATATTTTCTTCTTGGAACTCCCTGGAGCTGAACAGAGTGATGAAGAGAACCTGTTATATATTCATTTATGTCACATATTTATTGAGTGCCTACTGCGTATTAGGCATGGTGCTGGTGCTGAGGGGAAAAGCATAATAAAGAGGAGGGTTGTTATTTCTGATTCAGAGGCAAATTATCTAGAGGTAGAGCTCTCAAACTGTGTACCAAGATACCCAGGAGTAAACTCAGAGGGACTGCAGGTTATTTTAAATTTAAAGTAAATTGACATCTGTTCATCACTGTAAGAGCTACTACTTCAAGGTATAAGAATTACAGAGGAAACACAAAAGGTGGCTTGACAGTTAAGAACAGATTTATTTTATAGAAAAGAAACATGAGAGGGGCTTCTGGCCGAGTTAAGTCAGAGACACACTCTCTTACAGACTAAGAGTTTTTAGGGATTCAGGGTGGGAGAGTTTATCCGAGGCTTGGACTGCTTCTGTGTATCTTAGTTGTGCTTTTCTGGGTGGGAGAGTTGTGTGTCTGTTCCCATACCTCTTCCTGCAGCTGCAGGCACACCTCCAAGTCTGCTTTTAGCTTCCCTATCTTAGCGCACCTGAAGGGAAAGGATTGTGCTTATGAAGGCCCACTGTTTTCCTGAGGCCCACTGTATGAGCGTGAAGTTTGGCAGTTATCCAAGAGACCTTCCCCCCACCTCCCTCTGTGCCTGAGCTGTCTTATCTGTGTTTTACTGGCTGCTGTATCTGGCTGCTTATAGTTAGAGGTGAAGTAATTTCCTTTAAATGCACAAGGCTAGAAAGGGAGCTAGAAATTTTTTTTGTACTTTAGATTCTGGGGTACATGTGCAGATCATGCAAGATTGTTGCATAGGTACATTCATGGTAAGGGGGTTTGCTGCCTCCATCCCCCCATCACTTGTACCTGACATTTCTCCCATGTTATCCCTCCCCACCCTCTCTCCCACTATCCCTCCCCTAGCCCCCTCAATGGACCCCAGGTGTGATGCTCCCATCTCTGTGTCTACGTGTTCTCATTGTTCAACACCTGCCTATGAGTGAGAACATGTGGTGTTTGATTTTCTGTTCTTGTGTCAGTTTGCTGAGAATGATGGTTTCCAGGTTCATCCATGTCTCTATAAAGGACACGAACTCATCATTTTTTATAGCTGCATAGTATTCCATGGTGTATATGTGCCACATTTTCTTTGTCTAATCTATCATTGATGGGCATTTGGGTTGGTTCCAGGTCTTTGCTATTGTAAACAATGCTGTGATAAACCTGTATCTGCATGTGTCTTTATAACATAATGATTTATAGTCTTTTGGGTATATACCCAGTAATGGTATTGCTGGGTCAAATGGAATTTCTATTTCTAGATCCTTGAGGAGTCACCACACTGTCTTCCACAATGGTTGAACTAATTTACACTCCTACCAACAGGGTAAACGTGTTCCTATTTGTCCACATCCTCTCCAGCATCTGTTTTCTTTAGATTTTTTTATGATCACCATTCTGACTGGCATGAGATGGTATCTCAGTGTGGTTTTGATTTGCATTTCTCTAATGACCAGTGATGATGAGCATTTTTTCATATGTTTGTTGGCTTCATATATGTCATCTTTTGAAAAGTATCTGTTCATATCCTTCGCCCACTTTTGGATGGGTTTGTTTGTTTTCTTGTAAATCTGTTTTAATTATTTGTATATTCTGGATATTAGCCCTTTGTCAGATGGGTAGATTGCAAAAATTTTTTCCCATTCTGTTGGTTGCTGATTTGCTCTAATGATTGTTTCTTTTGCTCTACAGAAGCTCTGAATTTTAATTAGATCCCCTTTGTCTATTTTGGCTTTTGTTACCATTGCTTTTGGTGTTTTAGTCATGAAGTGCTTGCCTATACCTATGTCCTGGATGGTTTTGCCTAGGTTTTCTTCTAGAGTTTTTGTGGTGTTAGGTGTTATGTTTAAGTCCTTAATCCATCTGGACTTAATTTTAGTGTAAGGTGTCAGGAAGGTGTCCAGTTTCTACTTTCTGCACATTGTGAGCCAATTTTCCCAATACCATTTATTAAACAGGGGATCCTTTCCCCATTGCTTGTTTTTCTCAGGTTTGTCAAAGATTAGATGGTTGTAGATGTGTGGTGTTGCTCCAGAGGCCTCTGTTTTGTTCCATTGGTCTATGTCTCTGTTTTGGTACCAGTACCATGCTGTTTTGATTACTGTTGCCTTGTAGTATAGCTTGAAGTCTGGCAGCATGATGCCGCCAGCTTTATTCTTTTTGCTTAGGATTGTCTTGGCTATGCAGGCTCTGTTTTGGTTCCATATGAAGTTTAAAGTGTTTTTTTCCAGTTCTACGAAGAGGGTCATGGGTAGTTTGATGGGGATGGTGTTAAATCTATAAATTACTTTGGGCAGTATGGCCATTTTCATAATACTGATTCTTCCTAACCATTAGCATGGAATATTTTTCCATCTGTTTGTGTCGTCTGTTACTTCCTTGAGTAGTGGTTTGTAGTTCTCCTTGAAGAGTTCCTTCACATCCTTTGTTAGTTGTATTCCTAGATGTTTTATTCTCCTTGAAGCAATTGTGAATAGGAGGTCACTCTTAATTTGGCTCTCTGTTTGTCTGTTAATGGAGTATAGGAATGCTTGTGATTTCTGCACATTTATTTTGTATCCTGAGGCTTTGCTGAAGTTGCTTATCAGCGTAAGGAGAATTTGGGCTGAGATGATGGGGTCTTCTAAATATACAATCATGTCATCCGTAAATAGAGACAATTCGAATTCCTCCTTTCCTAATTGAATACCCTTTATTTCTTTTTCTTGCCTGATTGCTCTGGCTAAAAATTCCAGTACTATATTGAATAAGAATGTTGAGAGGGGGCATTTTTGTCTTGTGCCAGTTTTCAAAGGAAATGCTTCCAGTTTTTGCCCATTCAGTGTGATATTGGCTGTGGGTTTTTCATAAATAGCTTTTATTATTTTGTGATACATTCATCGATACCTAGTTTATTGAGAGTTTTTAGCATAAAGGGATATTGAATTTTGTCGAAGGCCTTCTCTGTATCTATTGAGATAATCATGTCGTTTTTGTCTTTGGTTCTATTTATGTGGTGGATTACATTTATGAACTTGCATATGTTGAACCAGTCTTGCATCTCTGGGATGAAGCCTACTTGATTGTGGTGGACAAGCTTTTTGATATGCTGTTGCAATCAGTTTGCCAGTATTTTATTGAAGATTTTTGCATCTATGTTCATCATGGAGATTGGCCTGAAGTTTTCTTTTTTTGTTGAGTCTCTGCCAGGTTTTGGTATCAGGATGATTTTGGTCTCATAAAATGAGTTGGGGAGGATTTCCTCCTTTTGTATTGTTTGGAATAGTTTCAGAAGGAATAGTATTAGCTCCTCTTTGTATGTCTGGTAAAATTCGGCTGTGAACCTGTCTGGACCTAGAATTTTTTTGGTTGGTAGGCAATTAATTGCTGCCTCAACTTCAGCCCTTTTTATTGGTCTATTCAGGGTTTCAACTTCTTGTTGGTTTAGTCTTGGGAGGGTGCAAGTGTCCAGGAATTTATCCATCTCTTGCAGGTTTACTGGTTTATGTGCATAGAATTGTTTGTGGTAATTTCTGATGGTAGTTTGTATTTCTGTGGCGTCGGTGCTGATAACCCCTTTATCATTTTTTATTGCATCTATTTGATTCTTCTCTCTTTTCTTTTTTATTAATCTGGTTAGCAGTCTGTCTATTTTGTTGATCTTTTCAAAAAACCAGCTCCTGGATTTATTGATTTTCTGAAGGGTTTTCTGTGTCTGTATCTCCTTCAGTTCCGCTCTGATCTTAGTTATTTCTTGTCTTCTGCTAGCTTTTGAGTTTTTTTGATCTTGTTCCTCTAGTTCTTTCAACTTTGATGATAGGGTGTCAGTTTTAGATCTTTCCTCACTTCTCATGTGGGCATTTATTGCTATAAATTTCCCTCTAGACACTGCTTTGAATGTGTCCCAGAGATTCTGGTACGTTATGTCTTGTTCTCATTGGTTTCAAAGAACATCTTTATTTCTGCCTTCATTTCATTGTTTATCCAGTTGACATTCAGGAGCCAGTTATTCAGTTTCCATGAAGTTGTGGTATTTTCAGTTAGTTTCTTAATCCTGAGATCTAATTTGATTGCGCTGTGGTCTGAGAGACTGTTTGTTATGATTTCCATTCTTTCGCATTTGCTGAGGAGTGATTTACTTCTAATTATGTGGTCAGTTTTACAATAAGTGTGATGTGGCGCTGAGAAGAATGTGTATTCTGTGGCTTTGGGCTAGAGAGTTCTGTAGATGTCTATTAGGTTTGCTTGTTCCAGTTCTGCATTCGGGTCCTGGATATCCTTGCTGATTTTCTGTCTCGTTGATCTGTCTAATATTGACAGTGGAGTGTTTAAGTCTCCCACAATTATTGTGTGGGAATCTAAGTCTCTTTGAGGGTCACAAAGAACTTGCTTTATGTATCTGGATGCTCCTGTATTGGGTGCGTACATATTTAAAATAGTTATCTCTTCTTGTTGTATTGGTCCTTTTACCATTATGTAATGCACTTTTTTGTCTCTTTTGATCTTTGTTGGTTTAAAGTCCATTTTATCAGAAACTAGAATTGCAATCCCTGCGCTTTTTTTTGCTCTCCATTTGCTTGGTAGATCTTCTGTCCCTTTATTTTGAGTCTATGTATGTCTTTGCATGTGAGATGTAAGCAGGATGTTTCTCACAGCCTGAACCCCTGTGAAATGTTTCACTTTGACCAAGGTCTGCTAGCGGGAGCTTACAGAATGGTGCTATTTGGACTAACAGAGACAGAGACAGAGAGGGAGTGAAAGGAAGAGAGAGGGAGAGAGGGAGAGATCAAGAGACAGAGATAGTTTACTGGGTGGACAGGCGGAGCTCACAGACTTAACAGATAACAGAAGGAGCTGACTTTAGGGAGAGGGAGGCACTCGGCACCCATCACGCTTTCTTCCTATCACGAGCGTTCACGGCCAGCTGTGTCCACCAAGGGCGATGTCAAGAGTCCCTTCCTCTTGGGCACAGTCACTCAGGATTCAGAGTGGAGGTGTGCCATGTTCCTCTTGATGATGCCATGTCTTTGAGAAACAAGCCTCAGCATTTGCGGCAAGTGAACCTAGATCACCTGCCTGCACCCTGACCAGTGGGAACATGGGAACAGGAGCCTCTCTGCCATCTGAGATGAGAGGTGGTCTTTCCTCCACGCCAGACCGTGCAACACACAATCCCACAAGAGAAGGAAGGAGATCAGTGCCCACAAGCCCTGCAAATGAAGGCAGATGCTTGCTACTGTGTACAACCTGAGCCGTCACTTGCATGACTTCTTGTTTGTTTGTTTGTTTGTTTGTTTTGAGATGGAGTCTCACTCTTGTCACCTAGGCTGGAGTGCAGTGGCATGATCTCCACTCCCTGCAATCTCTGCCTTCTGGGTTCAAGCGATTCTCCTGCCTCAGCCTCCCGAGTAGCTGGGATTGCAGGCACCTGCCATCACACCTGGCTAATTTTTATATTTTTGTAGACATGTTTCACCACATTGGCCAGGCTGGTCCTGAACTCCTAACCTCAGGTGATCTGCCCACCTTGGCCTCCCAGAGTGCTGGGATTACAGGTGTGAGCCACCATGCCTGACCAGTGATTTCCAATTAAGAGTGTTTTTGCTTCTGAGGGATACTTGGCAATGTTGGGAGATATTTCATGTTGGCATGACCTGGGAAAAGAGAATGCTATTGGCAGCTAGTGAGAAGAGCCCAGGGATATTATGAAGCATCCTACAGTGTACAGGGTGGCCCAGAAAGCAAAGAATTATCAATCCCCAAAAGTCAATCATGCTGGGAATGAGAAACCCCGGCCTCTTCTAGACCCCCGATTCCATCAATGAGATACCAGTAGCACCCGCTTACTATTCTGGGTTTCTTTCATTGGTTAAAGTGCTTATTGCCACCCACTTCACCAATTCCTAACTCATTTGTAAGCCACAAATTACAATGGGGAAAACATCAACTGGGAGATGTGGATATAAAGCGAACTGGTAACTTGGATTTAATGCAATAAAGTACTTCGGGAGAGAAGCTACAAGATGCCTTTTGGAACGGGTGAGACACCAAAGTGGGTGTGATTTGTAGCAGGAAATTAGAGATCTGGAGAGACCGATGGGGTTGCCGGATGATTTTGTTTAACATGACCACGGGCTCAGCAGAATTGCTTTCTAATTCTGCGCAGAGGACAAAGAAAAGGGGTGCCTTTTATGCACCTGGGTGGTACAGGATGATGAAGCTGGAAGCGGATTTTACAGAAGCTAGAGCAAAGAGCAGTTAATTAACTTGTGACATGTATTGTGATGCATTTTACATCTGAAAAGTAACACTTTGAGAAACACATTCCACGGTCTTGAGCCTGTCTGCTTTGTGACCTTGTAGCTGGTGAGCAAGAAACAAAGGAACTTGTAGATGACAGGGAACTTTGCAAAGAATGTGGGGAGGATAGGTAAGGTTCAATGGTTTACAGGGAAGCAGTTAATATTCTGTTTTAGAGCTGGGAAGGTATTACATTAAACAGCACACAACACTGCCAAATTTATTATATAGCAACTACAAATTGTAATGTTCTGTTTTACTATTATTGCCATTATTTAATTTCCTTCTTCATTTTAAGTACAGTTCAGATGGGTAGGCTGTGGCCACCTCATACCTGCTGTACTGTTACCCCGCCCCTTCACTGCCTGGGTCCTGAATCAGGTTCACCTTAGAGAAGCCACCTCTGATGGTTCTATTTAAAGCAGTCCAGCCTCACTCCACCTCAGCCAGCTTGCTTTCCATCCTGTTGCCGTGTTTGTTTCCTGCAAAGTATTTATCACAGCCATGGTATATGGGAGCCAAGTATGAGTCTCTTGCCAGCTCCATATGCAGGGACGTCAATGTCATAGCTTGAAATCAGCCATGGCAGAAGTGTTTACACCATGGAAATTGGCAGTCACTACACGCTAAGCTTTCGTCTGTTTGCTCTTGAGAGCCAGTTTACTGGGACATCACTGAACCATAACCACTGAATCTGCCTCTTTATTTTTTGCCTCACATGGGAATATGAGCTGCTAAAAGGCAGGGTCCTTGCCTGTGTGAGTTCCCGTCCTCTAATTCAATGCCCAAAGCGGAGTAAATCTCTGCAAATGTTTGTGAAAGGCATGAGGTGGAGCATAATACCCCCTGAAACATTAATACCTTTAGCTTACCAAAAAGAAGCAGGGAATGGCACCACTGCTTTGGAAAAAAGCCGTGGCAGTTCCTCAAAAGGTGAAGCACAGATGGCTGTTGTGGTGGCTCATGCCTGTAATCCTAGCACTTTGGGAGGCTGAGGTGGGTGGATCACTTGACATCAGGAGTTCGAGGCAAGCCTGGCCAACTTAGAGAAACCCTGTCTCTGCTAAAAATACAAAAAATTCACTGGACGTGTTGGCAGGCACCTGTAATCCCAGTACTTGGGAGGCTGGGGCAGGAGAATTACATGAGCCCAGGAGGCAGAGGTTGCAGTGAGTTGAGATTGTACTACTGCACTCCAGGCTGGGTGACACAGCGAGACCCCATCTCAAAAAAAAAAGGTGAAGCACAGACTTAATTCTTGAGCCATCAGTCGCACTTATAGGTATATCCACAAAAGAAATAAAAATCTACCTCCACATGAAGACTTACATACAGAAGTTCACAGCAGCATTGGTCATAATACCCATCTCATAATAACCATAAGACACAGCAACAACCCATGTCTGTTCACTGATGAAGGCATAAACAAAGTATGGTGTATTCATGTGATGGAATGTTGTTTAATTGCTAAAAGAAATGAAAGACTGATTCATGCTACAACATGGATGAATCTTGAAAATATGCTAAATGAAAGAAGCTAAACGCAAAAGGTCACAGATGTTTCCATTTAAATGATGTGTCAAGAATAGGCAAATCCAGAAAGAGAAAGCAAATTAGTGGTGCTAGGGCTGGGGGGTGTTGGCGGAAGAAGTGAGAAGTGGCTTCTAAAGTGTCCAGCGTTTTCCTTTGAGGTGATAAAACATTCTAAACTGAACTTACAAAAATATTCTAAAATTGTGGTGATGATTGTACAACTTTATAAATAGACTGGAAACCAGTGTTTTTTACACTTTAAATGGGTGAGTTGTGTGTTACATTAATTGCATCTTGGTTATGCCGTTATGCAAAAAACAAACAAAAACAACAACCACAAAAACAGAACCCAAAACAAAGAAGTAAAACCTAAGGGTGTTTTCGTTTTTTTTTTTCTTGACCCATGTTTCTTTGCAGGCTGAGAAAGTGTGACTTGACCTTTGATTGCTGTCAGGATATGATCTCTGCGCTCCGAAAAAATAAAACCCTGAAAAGTCTTGACCTGAGTTTTAATAGCCTGAAGGATGATGGCGTGACCCTGCTGTGCGAGGCCCTGAAGAATCCTGACTATACACTGCAGATCCTGGAGTAAGTGGCCCCTCCGCTCCTCCCATGAGACCAGGAGAATTGTAGATAAGCTTCTCTCAGGATGGAAGATACGATAGGAAAGCGTTGTCTTTTTCAGTTTCTGGATTGTTCCCTCCATTGAATTGGAGAACTCAGAAGCTTCTGAGCAGTGGTTCTCAAAGTGTGGATCAGCAGCAGCTTCACCTGGTCAGGGCACATTTACATTTTGGGGCCCCACTTCAGACCTAGTGAATCAGAAACTCTGTGGGCGGGATGCAGCAATCAGTGTTAACAATTGTTTTAGAAAATACTCTTCCAGTTGAACAAAAGATAACAAAGAGTTTGTCCGTTTTAGACTGACACTTCAGATGACTGGTCTTCTGAAATTGAGTTTTATACTTAGGAGATATATATGGCTGGGGCCTTTTATGTATCTATACACATATATATGTACAGATACATACTTATATATTATATGTATATACTTATTTTATATATTATATGTATAAGTATATATTATCTTTATATAAGTATATATAAATAAATATATAATATATGTAAATATATGTTACATAGTATATACTTATAATGTTATATATTTATATATATATAATTTATATTCTATACAAATATATAATATATGTAAATATATATTTTATATAATACATAAAAATTTCTATTAACATATTATATATGAAAATATATAATGTATGTCTATTTCCCTCTTCTTAATGGTCTCTTTGCTAACATGTATTCCAGCCAGTGATATAAAAGGATTCATTCGCTTTTTAATTCTTTGAGTGGTTACCTTAAGTATTTGGAAAAGACTTGTAAACATCTCTTCTCTTATGATCAAAAATGAATCTACTATTTCCTCCTTCAACCCAAATTTTCTGCTCTCCATTAGTATAATGTTTGTTTTTAATCTAGCTCATTTAAATCATTGTCTTATAGTGTATCTTTCATTTCTAGGATTGGTTTGGATAATGATGTTCATTTTTGTTGATGATTTGCTTCTCAAATTCAGTATGAATTCACGGCCAGTCATGATTCTTTGACTCCTCAAATTTAGTCTTGGGTTTTAAATGTTGGTTTATCTCAGATTGAGTGAAATATATTTTCAGGTAGGAAAGAACTTTCTATACTTGAAAGTGTTTATGCAGTATTTTCTAAGCCTTTGCTTGTGTGAGATTATTTCTTAATCTGCTTTCAGCCATGAGCAGTAACTTGTCTTAGCATAAAGTTCACGGACCCCATCTGTCTTAGTCTGTTTTCTGTTGCTTATAACAGAATACCTGTAACTGCATGACTAATAAAGAAAAGGTGGAGGGCCTGCATCTGGTGAGAGCCTTAGTGCTGGTGGGGACTCTCTGCAGGGTCACTAATGAGTCACTGAGCATGCCATATACTGGCTCAGCTCTCTTTCCGTCTTCTTATAAGGCCGCCCATCCCACTCCTATGACAACCCATTGATCTAATAGTCCATGAATTTTACTCTTTGCTCAAGGACTCTTACGTGCCAGCATTGTATTTATGAGACGCAGCACCTCTCTGAGGCCACTTATTTGTAGATGTGCCTCCCCAACTGTTCAGTGAGTTCTGTATGGGAGGGCAAAGTGACTTACTCATAGAAGAATTCGAGCTGGGTATGGTGGCATGTACCTGCAGTGCCAGCTACTAGGGAGGCTAAGGTAGGAAGATGGCTTGAAACAAAGAATTTGAGGCTACAGTGAGCCATGGTCACACCACTGCACTCTAGCTTGGGCAACAGAATGAGACTCAGTCTCCAAAATTTTTTTTTAAAGATCCAAACACCTGGCCCATTAGGACAATAAAACCATGCTATTTGAATAAATGTATTTGTCTCCTCCCTCAGTACCCTGCCCAGTCAATCCAGGAAGGCAAGGATGGTATGTGTTGCTCACTCATGTGTCAAAAATGTCCACTAGGTGGAATGAAATATCTTTTGAATAAATCAAGATAAGTATGCACAAGCCATTTTCAAAACATATACTCGACTCATAAATTCTTAGAGTGAGGAATTTCATAGCCTGCTCTGAAATCACCCAAAGGACACAAGCTGATGGGACTGTAGGTGCATAGAACAGAGTTGGGACAACATCATGCATTCTTGTCATAGTGTGATCTCTTGGCTATAAGCCGTCACACCAGCTGAGCTCTGAGATGAGTCGTGATGACTTCTCTGCCATCTGTTTCTGTGTCACAGGCTGGAAAACTGCCTGTTCACCTCTAGCTGCTACCAGGCCATGGCTTCCATGCTCCGTGAAAACCAACATCTGAGACATCTGGACTTGAGTAAGAATGCGATCAGAGTCCATGGCATTCTGACCTTGTGCGATGCCCTCCCAAGCCAAAAGAAGAGAGAGATCATCTTGTAAGTCTCCACGAGGTTTCCTGTGCAAAAACAGTCACCCAAGAAGAGCTCCTTGTAAAGAGTGAGATGCTGGGTTGGGTGCGGTGGCTCACGCCTGCAATCCCAGCACTTGGAAAGACTGAGATGGGTGGATCACTTGAGTCTGGAGTTCAGACCAGCCTGGGCAGCATGGCAAAACCTTGTCTTATACGAAAAAATACAAAAATTAGCTAGGCATGGTGGAACATGCCTATAGTCCCAGATATTCAAGAGGCTGAGGTGAGAGGATCACTTGGGCCCAGGAGGTTGAGGCTGCAGACTGCACTCCAGGCTGAGTAACAGAGTGAGAACTTGTCTCTAAAAATAGAAAGTGAGATGGTGGACCTGAAATGCTACACTTGAGGTGTTGCTACCATTCCACTTTTGCTTCCCGGGGATTTATTGTTCCTCAGAGTAGCCATTCAAACCCCCAACTCCTACTTTTACTTAAAGGAGCCATTGACCGGGATTCTGATATTTCTTCTTTTCTTCATCTTCCCTTTTCTTCGTTTCTTCACCTTTTCTTCTTAAACGACTGAGTTTGTTACTGCCACTTACCAGTTATGTAGCTGTGAACAAGTTAGCTTATCTTTCTGAGCCTCGATTTGCTCATCTATAAAATTGGGATGGCATCTTCCCCATGGAGATTTTATGATGGCTGAAAGAAAAGTCACACACGGCACTTAGCACAGTGCCCAACACATGTTCTCAACCAGTGCTGGGTTCTGGGTGAAGGATATAATTTTTCCTGGTGTATTAGCCATCTATTTCTATGCAATGAATTACTTCATTGCTTAATAACTTAAAGCAATATAAAGGTGTATTGTCTTACACAATTTCTGAGGGTCAGAGATACAAAAGTGACATCTCTGGGTGGTTCTACCTTGTGGTCTCTCACAAGGTCTCAGTTGAGCCACTGGCTGGGGTTTGATGAGGGCTGTTGAATCTGCTTCCAGGCTTACTTGTGTGGCTGTGGGCAGGGGCCTCCGTTGTTCTCCAGGGGGTTGCTCATGATATTCCAGCCGGCTTCCTCCAGAACCAGAAGCTGAGAGAGGCAGAGGCAGAAGGAGACGGTGGCCAAGAGAGATGATTGACAGCCCAAAACAGAGCCACAGTCTTTTATTACTTAACCATGAAAGTGACATCCATTGCTTTTGCCTTGTTCTATTGGCCACACAGTCCAGCCCTGGTCCAGTGAGAAAGGGAGCCATACAAGGGTGTGATTAGCAGGAGGACGGATCATTGAGGCTGACTTGGTTGAACCCCAGGCACTTTGAATTCATTCCTGAGCTCCTTAGAGCACCCCTATTTATCTTGACCTACTGCAGGGGGCCAGGGTGGCCTCCTAGGTGGTAAATTTGTGTTCTAGAGGTTTTGCGTATTTTTGGGGGGGGCTCCAAAAGAAAACCAAATGTAAGAAAACGAAACCTTGTTTTTATCCTTCCCAGGGAGAAGAAAGACAGTAACGAAGTGGATATGCTGGCAAGACTGGAGGGCCCTACCGTGAAAGGAGACTTCCTGAAGATAGTACAGGACTGGCATTCTTAGTGCTACGATGAAGCAATAGAAACGAATCCATCTGGACCCTCTGGTGCTGGATCTGGTGGCCCTCTGGATATGTTGTTTTTCCTAGGGAGAAATTGAGAAATGGTTGCCTGTTTTGTGGACTGTCCTGAGTCTGGAATGGCTCCATTAGTTCTGGGAACTGGTGTAGGCCATGACCTCCAAATAGCTCCCTCAACGTATGGAGTGTCAAGTGTTAACACACAAATTAGTCACTGCATTGGGGGCACCAAGGTAAGGCGAGTTTCAACCCACATCTACTCCTGGCTGCCAGAACGTCTTTGACTATGTGATGTAAACATCTCCTCTTGGAGATATGTCTTCATATCTTCAAGAATATTAAAAAAATTTTTAATTAACATATGCATATATGCAATTTGAAATTTTTTGGAGTGTTATTTATTTACCAGTGGGCTGGTCCATCAACTGTTAAGGAAGAAACCTGTTCCTTAACGTGTCTGGGGAAAGTATACACAAGGAATGTCTAAGGAAGATAATACATAAGTACTGAAAGAAGGAAATCACCTCATGTTTAAGGAGTTCTAAAAATGAAGTGTAACTCTTAATTTTTTAAGGTCCTAACTAATTACTACATTTTCTTTTTCTTTTTGAGACGGAGTCTTGCTCTGTCACCCAGGCTGGAGTGCAGTGGCACGATCTCAGCTCACTGCAGCCTCTGCCCTCTGCCACCCGGGTTCAAGCAATTCTCCTGTCTCAGCCTCCTGAGTAGCTGGGACTACAGGTGCCCACCACTACGTTTGGCTAATTTTTTAAATATTTTTTGTAGAGACAGGGTTTCACCACATTGGCCAGGCTAGTCTCAAACTCCTGACCTTGTGATCTGCCCACCTCAGCCTCCCAAAGTGTTGGGATTACAGGTGTGAGCCATCACACCCAGCCACTAACTGGTACATTCTTAAATTAGTTATGGCAGCATTTATAACTCAAAGATCTAGAAAGCAATCACAGTGGGTTTTTGTTTTTTTTTTTTTCCTTCTGAAACATCCATCTTTGTACAGTGTAGCAATCAGGTATCATCCAGGTTGGTTTCTCAATTCAGAAGCAATTTCATTTCAAAAGCCAGAGCATTTGGGATCCTCAACCCCACCCTAGCAATCCAACTGCTAGGTATGTATCCCGAAGAAATCAGTAAATCAAAGAGATACCTGCACTCCCATGTTTACTACAGCACTATTCACAATAGCCAAGATTTGCAAGCAACCTAACTGTCCACCAACAGATGAATGGATAGAGAAAACATGGTGCTTATACCCAGTGGAGTACTATACAGCCATGAAAAAGAAACTTACATCTAGAAGCCATGGTATCATAGAAACAGCACACTGGTGCTCAGGTATTGTTTTCTAAGTACCATATTCTTCATTAAAGGGACTCAGAATCTTCAGAGAAAGAGCTGACACCACAGTTGGTGCTGGGAATGTATAGAATGGGCCTGGAACATCTTGTGCCAGAAAGTGAAGTGGGAAATCAGAGACTTGGAGGCACTGATGGGGAAGCAGGAGGATTTTATTTAATGTGATCTCTGTGATACAGGACGAAGCAGGAAATGACTTTACGGACCAAGAACAAACAGCAGCTAACCTGTGACATGCCTTGTGGTGTGCTTGACATTCTAAAAATAGCATCTTGAGAAACACATTTTACATTCTTCAGGCTTTATCTGCCCTATGACCTTGCAGGTGGGCAAGTTAGGTGCAGAATAGACAGGACATTCTGAGAGAATTCACAGCATGCTTTCATAAGGATGAGACAGCAAAGGCTGGCGCTCAGGGGACTCCCTTTATGGAAGTTTTACACGATTCTTCCTAAGGAGGTGGAAAGAGGCGTTCCTAGTCACCATGTTCTGGGCGCTCCTCTGGGCGCAAATGCGCAGCAGCTGTAATACTTGTTCATACGTCACATTTCATTAGCATCTTAAATCTCCACCCAGAGGTGTAATTTTTACTATTATAATGAGCAAAAGCTCAGTTTGAGGACAGGTAAAGTCAAAATGAAGGAAATTAAATAACAGCAATAGTAGTAAAAGAAAACCTTATAATTCGTAGTTGCTATACAATAAATTTTGCTGTGTTGTGTGCCGTTTAATATAATACACCCCCAGCTCTGTTTAAGGTAAAATAACTGCCTTCCTGCAAACTACTGGACCTTATTTACCCTCCCCACATTCTTAGCAAAGTTCTCAAGCATCTAAAAATTCCTGGTTTTCTTGCTAACCAGCTGCAAGGTCACAAAGCAAATACACTCAAAACTGCAAAATGTGTTTCTCAAATGTTACTTTTCCAATGTAAAGTACGTCACAAAATATGTCACCGGTTAATTAACTGCTCTTTGTTCTGGCTTCTGTAAACCTGCTTTCTGCTTCGTCAGCCTGTACCACCCAGGTGTATAAAAGGCACCCATTTTGTTTGTCCTTTGCCCAGAATTAAAAAGCAATTCCGCCAAGCCCGTAATTACATTAAATAAAATCCTCCTTCGACCCTACCGGCTTCTCCAAATCTCTGATTTCCCGCTACAAAGGTTCGAACGCTCTCTACAGGGGAAAGTTCCTCATGAAGATAGCTTTGCTTCACTGAGCTGAGCTGCAATGCAAGTACTGAGGCTTACTAAGTTGATGGGGTGGTTGCCTTAGCTGTCACATCCCAAGGACATGTTTAATTCCTTCACTACCTACCCTGCCCCAGTAACAAATAATAATCTAATAAATGAAAAATCTGGCTGGGCACGGTGGCTCACGCCTGTAATCCATGCACTTTGGGAGGCTGAGGCAGGCAGATTACCTGAGGTCAGGAGTTCGAGACCAGCCTGGCCAAGACAGTGAAACCCCGTCTCTACTAAAAACACAAAAATTGGCCAGGCATGGTGGTGCACACGTGTAATCCCAGCTACTCAGGAGGCTGAAGCAGGAGAATCGCTTGAACCGGGAAGGTGGAGGTTGCAGTGCACCGAGATCACGACACTGCACTCCAGCCTGGGTGACAAGAGCGAAATTTCATCTCAAAAAAAAAAAAAGAAAAATCCATGAGTCATAATGATATAAATAATGTATCTATTTAATTGTAGCTAAAATAGAGAAAAGGGTAAAATGCTCCCTTACGGTAGATTACCAAGCACACAGTTTAAAAGTGAGCAAATAAATGAAATGTGGCATTGGAGAAACCATCAGCAGGTGCTGAAACCAGTAGATGAGGCCGATGTACCCTCGTGAGTCTTTAAGGTTCTCCGCAGACGCTACGCGTGAATCACAACGTGAGAGTGGGGGAAACAGGGCAAATGGTGCCTTAGCCAAGAGCTCAAAGTTGACATCACGGATAATAAGACCAGTGGATGAGAGGATGTGCCTGCAGACGGCCGGTGCTGAGATCCATGCAGGAAGAAAGCGGCCCAGGTGCCACAGCAGAGACTGAAGGTACAACCTGTCCCCGCGTAACAAATGACTGATTGCTTAGTTATAGAAATGACGCCACATAGATGTTAGATTCGATCACATAATCAGTTCCATAATCAATCTTATTTATTACCTCATTCTCTATTAATCTTTGCTTTAGTGTAGAAACATTTTAGTCTTATAGACATAATCGGGTGAAATGTAATTCGGAACTGAAGGGACATTGTGAGAAGTCATCAGGAGGCGAGGGTGAGAGCCTTGCGCCAGCGTCTGGGAAGGCGCCCATTACTTAGCAGGCCGTGAGGGGGCATTTCCTGCTCACTGGGGAGTTCAGAGAAAACTGCCCTGCGGCTGTCGAGGAAGGTCTGACACGGGCCAGGCCGGCCCGCAGACATCCAGGGGTTTAAACACCTCTCTGTGGTGCTGTGCTCCGACGGTCACCATCCTCGTCCACTTTCCTGTTCCACTTTCCCACGCAATGCTCCCTTGTAAATTCTTAGAAGCTGTGAGAAGTAGGAATAGAGGAATCCTAAAAGCCTTTGATCTCTCTGATAAGTGCAGAGAAAGATACTGACGCATGTGCCTCCCCTCCTTGAAAGGGCCACCTGAGAGAGAGGGGCCCTCTGTGTTGTACCCACGTGGCCCCCTGAACTATGCCCATGTGGCCTCCCCGTATTGTAAGAATGTGATTTGCTTGACCCCTACCAATCACGTCAGATGAGTCACTCACCAACCGTGCCGCCTACCCTGTATACAATCAACATCAGTGTGTGCAGGCGTTCGGGGTCACTGCTGGATTCCGCCTCCTTGGTAGCAGTGGTCCCCCGAGCCCAGCTGAAGTCTTCTCGTATCTCTGTGTCCTTGTTTCTTTTCTTTTCTACGATCTATCATCTGCGCAAACAAAAGAACACCCACGACACACTGCTGGGCTGGACCCTGCAGATCAACACAACGGGGCCTCAGTAACACAAAAGAACTAGAACACAAGGGACGTTGGCAGGAGCCATTTCAGATGCAGGAAGACCAACCCAGTAGAGGCAAAAAAAAAAAAAAAAAAAAAGTTGGCCAGGCCGGTGGCTCACAGTTGTAATCCGTGCACTTTGGGAGGTCAAGGCGGGCAGATCACCTGAGGTCAGGGGTAGTTTGAGACCAGCCTGACCAACACAGTGAAACCCTGCCTCTACTAAAAATACAAAAGTTAGCCGGGCATGGTGGCGTGCACCTGTCATCCCAGCTACTCGGGAGGCAGTGGCAGGAGAATCACTTGAACCCGGGAGGCAGAGGTGGCGGTGAGCCGAGCTCATGCCAAGCACTCCAGCCTGGTGGCAGGGCAAAACTAAAAAAAAAAAAAAAAGTTGATAAAATTTAACATCAACTCACGATTAAAAAAAAAAAAAAACACCCTAGCTGTCTTAACGAATAACCATAAACAGCAGCTGAAATCACACTCATTTTCTACCCCACAGTTCTGTGGGGCTGAAGTCCAGCTGCAGTGCAGCTCCCCCTGGGCCTCTGCTGAGAGTTCATCAGAACCTAGTCATCAGGCAGCCCTGGGGAAGAAGCCGTTAGTACAAGGAGCCACACACAGGTGATTACATACTGCATGATTCTGTCTCCATGAAATTCTAGAAAAGATAAAACTACAGTGCTCGAAGTCAGGTCAGTGGTTGGTTGCCAGAGGCCAAGAGTTTTAGGTAGATGACTGAGTGCAAAGGGTCACAAAAAACCTCTTTGGGGTTTTTTGTTAATAACTCTTGCTTTCCTTTGCTCTATGTGCTCTCACCAATTTCTCTATACATGACCCCATCCTGCAGAAGCAAGTTTGCTTTGCTGAAAAGTCCTTTGTCTAAGTGCTCATTTTTCCTTACAGCTCCAAGCTTTATTTCTAACACTATTCATGAAGTTTGTGTATTTCTCCATTTATTAGGCATTCCTTAATTTTTTTCTTTTGAGACAGGTTCTCTGTCACACTGTGTCTCTCTTACTCTCTCACACACACACTCCCTCTCTCTCACATACGCTCTGTGTCTCTCTCACGTGCTCACACACATACCCTCACACACACACAATCTCACACACACAGTCTCTCACACACACTCTCTGTCTCAGACATACACACAAACTGTGTCTCTCTCACATACTCTGTCTGTCTCACACACACTCTGTGTCTCTTACGCAGACACTGCCTCACACACACACTCTGTCTCTCACACACTCACACACTCACATACACTAATTACCGCAGGACAGCCAGGTGAATGCGGTAAGCATCTAGGCGCCCTGAGCACAGGTCTTCGGGGAAGGGCAGCATCTCCGAAGCAGCAGCACCTGTATAAGTGGTCATGCAGGTGCAGAGAGCACCTGATCCCGGGGCTGGTCGTTGAGAGCCAGGTGCAGCCAATGGACAGCGCTCCCCGAGAGCTACGGCCACGGGGCGTGGGGCTGGGCGTGGCCTTCTTTTTTCTGTGGCTGCCCATGGGCCCCAAGCAGGGTCTGATCTTGGAGGTGAGGAGTAAAGCTGGTGAGTATTCCTCCCATCCTGCTCCCTGGTCTTTCTGCTTTTTTTCTCCACTGCTGCTCAGCACTTGGCTACTGGGCTTGCTAGGTTCCCCCACCCTCTCCCTTTTGGCTGCTCAAAGCCAGGGACCAAAAGATTCCTCTGAAGAACAAAGTCCCATTACCCCATTTTGCTGGAAAGATCTTTCTCTAAAATCTCATATACATTTGGGGTATTTAGGTAAGTTTCTCTCTCTTTCCAGACATTCTAAAATACAGTACAGAGGGCCGGGCACGGTGGCTCATGCCTGTAATTCCAGCACTTTGGGAGGCCGAGGCATGCAGATCACCTGAGGTCGGGAGTTTGAGACCATCCTGGCCAACATGGTGAAACCTTGTCTCTAACAAAAATACAAAACTTAGTCGGGCGTGGTGGCAGGTGTCTGTAGTCCCAGCGACTCAGGAGGCTGAAGTAGGAGAATCGCTTGAGCCTAGGAGGGGTAGGTTGCAGTAAGCCAAGATTGCACCGCTGCACTCCAGCCTGGGTGACAGTGAGACTTTGTCTCAAATTTAAAAAATTTAAAAGTAAATAAATACAGTACAGAGTAGGGGGTACTGCGACTTGAATGTCAGGGTTAGCTAACATCTGGTCCACGTTTGGCAGGAGTCCAGGGCGGGGGGGAGGGGTGGGGTGTCACAGTGCTAATTGTGCTAATATGTTAACCGTAACCTGGTTATTAAAATGTCATAAATTTCAGACTGCTGTTTGTTCTGTTTACCAAGAAAAAAAGCTGAGCCTCAGATAAACGGCTTGCCTAGGGTAGAAAGTGGCAAGTCAATATTCAAAGCTGGGTCTGAGGCTTCAAGCCCTATAATCTTAACTGCTTCTTTCTCATCATTCAGGACACCTGTGTAGAAGGGCGTTGTGGGCGAGGCGAGGTCTGTAGAAAAAGCATAGAGACGAAGTGCAAACTTAGGTAAGTCACTTCTCCTCAGAAAATCGCCTCAACCACCAGCCTGCCTTTACCTCGCTCCAGCTGCAGTCCTGCCTGGACTCGGGTAATTCGCCCCAACTCCTCCTCACCCACCAACCCCACAGGAGAAAGTGACCGTGCCTATCCCCAATTCGTCCTTATGCCTGAGCTGTAGTCCACCCAGTCACCTTTCTTTGGGGTTGATTGATGAGTATCCACTCTGTGACGACTGGGAAATACAGGGCATTATAATCACGTATGCATTAAAGCACCTTCCCATAAGACTGAGAAACCGAGTCAGCATCACAGAACCTCAGCTTTGAACTCTGGAGTGAGGAGGGTGATGCTCTTTGTAAATCAATATGCTATGTGAGGCCGGGCATGGTGGCTCACACCTGTAATCCAGCGCTTTGGGAGGTCAAGGCGGGTGGATTACCTGAGGTCAGGAGTTCGAGATCAGCCTGGCCAACATGGTGTTACCCCGTCTCTACTCTTTTTTTTT
>NW_016107505.1:1110247-1115455 GCF_001604975.1 Cebus imitator
ACACTGCCACGTGTGTACCTATGCAACAATCTGGCATGTTCCTCACATGTACCCCAAAACCTAAAATGGAATAAAATAAATAAATGGGAAAAAAATAAAAATAGTTTAAATGAAATGCTATGCATCACCTAAGGCAGGAGATAGACAAGAGCCTTCATTGTCTTCTTACTGCTTCTACCTTTATTCTGAGCTCTGAACATATGAACTTGCTCAATAACCTCATCCTAAAAATAAAACCCCCATCCCTACACCATACTGATTTCCTTACCCACCCCTGAGGTTTTCATTGTTTTTTACAGCCCTGGTTCTCTTCTTGGTCCTCCAACCCCTTTAGAAGATTGTGTAGTGTGGTAAGGCAAATGTTTAGTTTAAATTACATGTATTTAGATAGCGTTTAGATATGACAATCTGAAATTAATTCTCTTTTAAACTTCGCTTCTTAATTTCATTGCCTAAGTTGAGAGTCTTTGTCTTCTGTGTTTTGTTTCAATTTCTATGTATCCAGGTGGTTTATGTTGACCTAGAGGGGGAGAAAAACTAGAAAATTTTAATTGTTCCGTGGTTAGGATGTAAGCTTTTTAACATGTGCTCAAAAATAAGTATTTTTCCATTTGCCAATGGTCAATATTGTCCCTAAATACTGGAATGTGTAGAAAAACTTATTTCTTGCCATGGTTCTATTTTAAGCAACACAGCACATCAACTTCAGTGTTCCATCATCAGTAGCACGTGGACCTGCTCTTTTGGTCTTCCATGGATGGGTAGTGGTAAGAATACTCAATCGTCTTGGTGAGATTCATTTGTGTCTACTTAGCTTCTATTAAAATGACTTTTTAGTGGGTTGTACTTTTTAGTATTAATTTGGTGATTTGGGGTTTTTGTGTTTTTGACAGTCTCCCTCTGTTGCCCAGGCTGGAGTGCAGTGGCAATTTCAGATCCCCGATCTCTGCTCACTGTAACCTCCATCTCCCAGGTCCAGGCAATTCTCCTGCCTCAACCTCCCAAGTAGCTGAAATTACAGGCACCCACCACCACACCCAGCTAAATTTGTATTTTTGGTAGAGACGGGTTTCACCACGTTGGCCAGGCTGGTCTCAAACTCCTGATCTCAGTTGATGCGCCTGCCTCAGCCTCCCAAAGTGCTGGCATGACAGGTGTGAGCCGTGCGTCCGGCCTTTTTCAGTATTACTTTGAAAGAGCTGCAATACGAGAAGGTCTGGAGTGAAGTGAGTCCTTCTCTGCCCCACTGGGTGTCTCCTCCCTATTTTCTGCTCATCACCCAAAGATGTTCTGTGCACGTGTGTGGTGTTAAGCGCCTTCCAGATGGGGGCGCTTTTCTGCGCTGATTGTCAGGCCTTTTTAAGGATGCAGGGTACTTTGGTGCGTAAATTAACGCACCTGTTATTAATCGACTCCTACATGGTCTTCAGTCTTGCTGTTTTGAGCAAGGCTGGGTGTAATATTTGTGTTTAAAATGAATCCATATTGCCAGAGTACCCTTCAAAAAGATGGCACCCATTTACACTTTGGCTAACGTAGAAGCACTTTTTCCTTCACCCATAGCACAGCAGGGTCCAGGCAACCATGGTGGGCATCAGCCTCGCATGTCAAACGTGGTGCATCATTTTGGCTCTTATTTATATTATCAGTAACTGTTTTTTAAGTATATTTAAAAGTCATGCTGTTTGGTTTGGTTTTGTTTTTTTGAGACAGCATCTTACTCTTTAACCCAGGCTGCAGGGCAGTGGTGTGTGCTTGGCTCACTGCAACCTCCTCCTAGGTTTAAGTAATTCTCCTGCCTCAGCCTCCAGAGTAGCTGGGATTAAAGGTGTGCACTATCACGCCCTGCTAACTTTTGTATTTTTAGTAGAGAAGGGGTTTCACCATGTTGGCCAGGGTGGTCTTGAACGCCTGACTTCAGGTGATCCACCTGCCTTAGGCTTTTAAATTGCTGGGATTACAAATGTTTTATGCAGTTTCTTAATTCTTCATCATTTTCATAGGCTGGGCACAGTGGCTTATGCCTGTAATCCCAGCACTTTGGGAGGCAGAGTCGAGCAGATCATGTGAGGTCAGATGATCAATTCCAGCCTGATCAACATGGCAAAACCCCGTTTCTACTAAAAATGCAAAAACTAGCTAAGTGTGGTTGTGGGTGTCTGTAATCCCAGCTACTGTGGAGGTGGAGGCAGGAGAATCACTTGAACCTGTGAGGTGGAGGTTGCAGTGAGCCGAGATCACACTACTGTACTCTAGCCTGGGCAACAAGAGCAGAATTCCATCACAAAAAAAACCTTTTAATATGCTGAGCTATTGATCATGGGTTGGGAGAGCTCTTTATTTAAAGTAATGCATTCTTTGTCATAGTCTCAAATTTATTTGTAGCAGTTTTTTTTAGGGGGACTTTAAAGTTTTGTTTTTTTTTTTTGAGTGGGGAGGGTACTGCATTGAATTAATCGGTCATCGTGTGTCATTTATACCATTCACCTGAGACCTCCAATTCCATTTGCTCATTGGGGGCTAAATGTAGGGATTAACATAAATATTTCAAATTTTAGCACATCTATGTGAGGCCCCAGGAAACAGTGACCTTCTTTCTTAGAATGTAAAAGTCCAGCCTAAACATCAAGAGAGTGAATATAATTCTTTTTAGAATTCTGTTGTCTTGTTTTGGCTTTTTATAGAAAAGTTACTGAGCTTCTTGTTCTCTTAAGAAATATCATCAGGCAGCAAATCACACTGCCACGTGTGTTCCTATTGCAACAATTTTGCATGTTCTTCACATGTACCCCAAAACCTAAAATGCAATAAAATAAATAAATGGGGGAAAAAATATCATCAGGACTTCTTGGATGATACTACCCTGATGAAGGATCATTGATGTGTTGGAAATCTGCTTTCTGTCTCACCATGTCAAGGTTTTTATCTAACAGAAGCCTTTTAAAGCTGTCAAAGCAGATACACTGCTTTGCTAAATTCTATACACTTTTTTTTTAACCTCTTGCTGCTGTTCATCTGATCTCATGTTTTTTTAACTGGTTATTTAGTGTGGGATTTTATAGCTAAAATTATTACTAGCCCAATTTAATAACTGCATATAATTTAAATAGTTCAACTAATTTCTTTATTAGGCATACATATAGGTAATATAAATAATGGACATCAGATATAAAGAAGAGAGAGTACAAAATGAACAGAAGTGCTGACAGCTAACATTCTTTAACTTTTAGTTTTTGGGGTACATGTGAAGGCTTGTTAGATAGGTAAACTTGTGTCATGGGGGTTGGCTGTACAGACTATTTTATCACCCAAGTGTTAAGCCCAGGACCCAGTAATTACTTTTTCTGCTCCCCTCCCTCCTCCTATCCTCCACCCTCAGGTAGACCCCAGTGGCTGTTTTCCCCTTTTTGTGTCCATGTGTTACTTAGCTTGTAAGTGAGAACATGTGGTATTTGGTTTTCTGTTCCTGTCTTAGTTTGCTAAGGATGATAGCCTTTAGCTCTATCCATGTTACCACAGAAGACATGATCTCATTCTTTTTTATGGCTGCATAGTATTCCGTGGTGTGTATGTAGTACGTTTTATTTATTCAATCTGTCATTGATGAGCATTTAGGTTGACTCCATGTCTTTGATATCGTGAACAGTGCTGCAGTGAACATTTATGTGCATGTGTCTTTATGGGAGAATGATTTGTATTCATCTCAGTGTGTGTGTGTGTGTGTGTGTGTGTGTGTGTGTGTGTGTGTGTATACATATATACACACCCAGTAATGGGATTGTTGGGCCCAATGCTACTTCTGCTTTTAGCTCTTTGAGGAATCACCACACTGCTTTCCAGAATGGTTGAACTGATTTACACTCCCACTAAAAGTGTATAGGTGTTCCCTTTTTTCTGCAACCTCAAAAGCACCTGTTTTTGTTTTGTTCTATTCTTTAAGTTCTGGGGTACATGAGCAGATCGTGTAGGATTGTTACATAGGATTGTTACATTGTTACACATGCCCGCACACGTATGTTCACTGTGGCACTATTGACAATAGCAAAGACTTGGAAGCATCTGTTTTTAATAATAGCTAACCTTTTTTTAATTTTTGAGATGGAGTCTTGCCCTGTCACCCAGGCTGGAGTGCAGTGGCACAATCTCCACCTCCTGGCTTCAGGCAATTCTCCTGCCTCAACCTCCCAAGTAGCTGAGACTAACAGGCATGTACCACTGTGCCTGGCTAATTATTTTTTTTGTATTTATAGTTGAGACAGGGTTTCACCATGTTAGCCAGGCTGGTCTCAAACTCCTAACTTTGTGATCCACCTACCTCAGCCTTCCAAAGTGTTGGGATTACAGGCGTGAGCCACTGACCCAGCCGATGACGGCTAACATTTTCATGGGATTCTCTGTAGGGCTTGTGTGTCAAATCCAGCCCATCGCCCATTTTGTAATAAAGATTTATTAGAACACAACTTTTCTTCTTAGTTGACACATTGTCTACAACTACTTTCACACCACAGCAGCAGCTAAGTAGTGGTCGCAGAGCAAATGGTCCCCAAAGCCTAAGATAATGTGGCTCCTTTTGGGAGATTTGCTGATCTCTGATCTTTGTCAAAAAGGGATCTATTTGCTGCAGTTTTTCCTTTATTTTAATTGACATATAATGGTACATATTGAGGGAGAGTGGTATTTTGATACTCATATAAAATGTGTCATGATCAAATCAGGATACTTAGCATATTCATTACCCGAAACATCTGTGTTGTGAACACTGTCCTCTGTTCTAGCTTTTTGAGAATAGACAAGGCCGGGCATGGTGGCTCACGCCTGTAATCCCAGCACTTTGGGAGGCTGAGGTGGGTAGATCACCTGAGGTCGGGAGTTTGAGACCAGCCTGACCAACATGGAGAAACCCTGTCTCTACAAAAAATACAAAATTAGCCAGGTGTGGTGTCCTGTGCCTGTAATCCCAGCTACTGGGGAGACTGAGGCAGGAGAATCGCTTGAACCCAGGAGGCGGAGGCTGTAGTGAGCTGAGATCGCGCCATTGCACTCCAGCCTGGGCAACAAGAGCAAAACTCCATCTCAAAAAAAGACAGTAAGTCAACCATATTCACCTACAGTGCTGCAGAACACCTGCATTCATTTCTCCTGCCTACCTGTAATCTGTTTCCATGAAGCATCCCCCCCTCTTCCTCCCTCCCCTCTTCCTCCCTCCCC
>NW_016107505.1:1116565-1120394 GCF_001604975.1 Cebus imitator
CTTATTCTGTGCGTGGCCCATTTGCTCAGTTTCACTCATACCCACATGTGAGTAAAAACATATAGTATTTAGTTTTCTGTGCCTGGTTTATTTTGTCTCCCACAGTGAACTGTAGGCTCATCCATGTTGCCACATGTGGCAGGATATTTTGAAGGCTGAGTGTTCCCTTGTGTACCACGTTTTCTCTTTCCATTTGTCTGTTGAACACTTAGGTGGATTACACGTCTCAGCTACTATGAATAGAGGGATGGTGCACACAGAAGCACAGACATGCCTTTGACATGCTTGGGGTGAATGACCAGATTGCTGGATCATAAGGTATTAATAATTCTATTTGCAGTTTCTTGAGAAACCTCTACACTGTTTTCCATAGTGGCTGTCCTGTTACATTTCCACCAACAGTGGAAAGAAGTTTTTCCTCTGCGTCCTTGCCAGCATTTATTTTTCGTGTTTTTTCATAATAACCATTCTAACTGGAGGGAAATGCAAATCGCAGCCACAGTGAGATTGTGGTATGAGTAATGTCGGATTTGTTCGCATGTCTGTTGGCCATTTGCGTGTCTTTTGAGAAATGTCTGTTCAGGTTTTTGCCCACTTTTTAAATGGCTTAGTGGGAATTTTGCTGTATAGTTCGTCGAGTTGCTTGTATATTCTGGGTATTAAGCCTTTGCCAGATTATTCTTTTGTAAATATTTTGTCCCATTCTGCAGGTTTGTTTGTTTGAGACGGAGTCTCACTCTGTTGGCCAGGCAGGAGTGCAGTGGCACCATTTCGGCTCACTGAAACCTCTGCCTCCTGAGTAGCTGGGATTACAGGAATGCACCACCATGACCAGCTAATTTTTGTATTTTTAGTAGAGACAGGGTTTCACCATGTTGGTCAGGCTGGTCTTGAACTCCTGACCTCAGGTGATCCACCCGCCTCAGCCTCCCAAAGTGCTGGGATTACAGGCATGAGCCGCCACGTCTGTTTTACATGTTGCCATCATTGTTCTGACTTAGGTTTCTTCTGAGTTTTACTATAAAGGGATGTTGAATTAAAGTCTCGTTCTGCATGCCTTGATGATTATGTGGTCTTCGTTCTTAATTCTGCTGATACGGTGTATTACATTTATTGATGTACACATGAGGAACCATCCTTGCATCCCGGAGATGAATCCCCCTTGATTATGGTGAATGATCTTCTTGATGTAATCTTAGATTTGGTTTGCTAGAATTTCGTTTAAGATTTTTGCATCTATGTTCATGAGAGATACTGGTCTCTAGTTTTCTTTTCTGCATGTCCTTGTCTGGTTTTGGTGTAAGGACAGTGCTTGGTTCATAGAATGAGTTAGGAAGAATTCTTTCCCCTTCAGCTCTCGGAATAGTTGAAAGAATTGATGTAAGTTATTTTAAAAGTTTAAAAGGTGGCTGGGTGTGGTCATGCCTGTAATCCCAGCACTCTAGGAGGCTGAGGTAGACAGATCATTTGAGGACAGGAGTTGGAGACCAGTCTGGCCAACATGGTAAAACCTCATCTCTACCAAAAATACCAAAAACTTTGAATAAAATACCAAAAAATTAGCTGGGTGTGGTGGCAGGCACTTGTAATCCCAGCTACTCGGGAGCCTGGGGCCGTAAGATCACTTGAGCCCAGGAGGCAGTGGTTGCAATGAGCTGAGATCGCATCACTGCACTCCAGCCTGGGTGACAGAGCGAGACTCTAGCTTATTAAAAAAAAAAAAAAAATCTAATTTGAAAGGTATCTAGTCCTAGTTTGTAAAGTGTTTCTGTTGATACTATTTATACATCCATTGAAGGTATATATTTTTTCTTTATTATGAGCGTTGGAGGTAGGGGCAAGAAGTACCATCTACTCTTAGAAATGCTTTTATCATAAAACAACCATGGTAGCACAGAATCAAACATCTTTTCCTGGAGGGTGGGTAGGTTAATGGAGACCTTGCCTCTTCCAGTGAAATTAAGTAGCATTCCAAAGATCTGATTAGATTTCTCTTATCTCTGTCCTGAATTTCAGACATTCTAAAATTATAAAAATAGAAGAAACCTGGTGTGGTAGTCTGCACCTGTAGTCCCAGGTACTTGGGAATCTGAGGCAGAAAGATCACTTGGGCCCAGTTCAAGGCTGTGGAGAGCTGTGATAGTCGTCGTACTCCAGCCTGGGGCGGAGTGAGACCTGTCTTTAAAAATAGACATATATGAGGCTGGGTGTGGTGGCTCATGCCCTGTAATCCCAGCACTTCGGGAGGCCAAGTTGAGTGGATCACAAGGTCAGGAGTTTGAGACCAGCCTGACCAACATAGTGAAACCCCATCTCTACTAAAAATATAAAAAATTAGTGGGGCATGGTGACAGGTGGTATTTGGTATTTTGGTACTCAGGAGGCTGAGACAGGAGAACCACTTGAATCTGGGATGTAGTGGTTGTAGTAAGCCAAGATTGTGCCATTGCACCCCAGCCTGGGTGACAGTGTAAGACTCTGTCTCCAAAAAATATATATACATACACACACACACACACACACACACACGAATACTTTACCCTCACCTGCACCTTCACAAATTGAAGCAAATCCTGAATCCACATTTATTTTTAATTGACAATAATTGTGTATATTTGCGGGGTACAATGTGATGTTTTGATATATGTATACCTTGCAGAAAAAAAAGCTAACATGTCCATCACCTCAGTTACTTTTTGTGGTGAGAATGTTTAAAATCTACTTTGAGCCACTTTGGAGCATAGATTAATAATACATCTTTTCTTGAATTCCACGGCAGATTAGATGCAGCATTATTAACTCAGTCACCATGCTGTACAGGAGATCCCAAAACTCATTTCTCTGATCTCACTGAAACATGTTTGTGCCTTTTCACCAACACTGTTTCCCCATATTTTCCCCCAGTCTCTGGCAACCACCTTTCTACTCTCTGCTGCTATGAATTTGATTGTGTTAGAATCCACATAATTGAGATCCTAAATCTAAACATGATCCCAGTAGCCCCTTAAACCTGGGTGCTTGTTACGTAACAGACTCTTCTGCTCAGGAGGTCTGGGTCTGGCAGGAGCTTTTGAGCAGTTGGTGGTCAGGGTCCACATGCATGCTCTGTGCCAGCCCTTCTGACCGGCTCACTTGTTGCCTTACTGAAACCCCACGATAACCCTTGAAGAGGTAGATTCTCTGATTTCCAGCTTCCAGAGGAGAGATCCCATCCTTAGATGTTGAGTTACTTTCCATAGGGATGTATCACAAAGGTTGTGGAAGGGCTTGAGCTTGGAGCTGCCACTCAGCTCTGAGAATTGCCACAGGAGTCTACAGCCTCTTAGAATTGAGTCACCTGTGATGAAACCGACCCTGGGCCTCGGTACCATGACACATGGACCTAATCCCCTGCCCTCGCTGCTGTCTGCTGCAGTGTTACTAGCAATGCATTGGAGCAGAACTCTACTGGGGTAGAAAGAAAATGAAGGCAGGCAGGAAAAAGCCATCTTAGCCTCTCCAGGAAGTTGGTCAACCCACGGCAGTTGTGCAGGGAATACCACTTCTCGGCTCTTGTTAGAGACCCTTCCTATAGAGAAGTTATCTGTGATAACCTGTTTCCTATATCCCAGGAAAAAGTTGTGCCCACGTATGTCACCTCATCTTTTAAATTGTATTAAATTACTAAGTCAGAACAGGGCTAGAAATACTCACACTTGGCTGGGCACAGTAGCACATGCCTGCAATCCCAACACTTTGGGAGGCCAGGGCAAGAGGATCACTTGAGCCCAGGAGTTTGAAGCCAGCCTGAGCAACATAGCGAGAACTTGTCTCTACTTTTTTTTTTTTT